>NW_027617804.1:0-96575 GCF_964187855.1 Myxine glutinosa
TGTTCATATACGCACTCTTCATTCTCATCTTTCTTCCTAACTCTTACTCGGACAAGCAAATCCCCTATTCCATCCATAATGGTACACTCTATCCATACACCACATCCTCCCTTCCGTGGATGTTCCACGGGTTTCGGCTAGTAATACAGTGAAACCTTGACTTACGAGTGCACCAACTTACGAGTTTTCCGAGATACGAGCCGTCGCTCGGGCGGTTTATTGCTTTGAGATGCGAGCCGAGATCTGAGTTACGAGCTTACGCCACCCGCCACCAGGTGGGTTCAGGTCACGTGGTTATCTTGCCGTGCAAGCATCTCTGCCGTATATAGCTGCTGCTTTGTTTTCGCATTTTGGTTATTTTGGAAAATTTCTTAGTTTTAACCATGGGTCCTAAGAAATTGAGTGCCAAGGGCAGTACTGAGAAGAAGAAGAGGATGATGTGCTTGGATATAAAACACGCAATCGTCGAAAAACATGAGCGAGGTGTGCGTGTTGTCGACTTGGTGAGGCAGATGTGAAGGCAGCTGAAGATTTTATTATAACTTTTGCCGAACTGATACAAGCCGAACGATACATCCCCCAGCAAATCTTCAACTGTGACGAGACAGGGCTCTTCTGGAAAAAGATGCTGAGGAGGACGTATATAACCGCAGAGGAGAAGAGCATGCCAGGCCACAACTTGTTCAGAGTGCCGGCGATAGCTCGCCTTCTCTTTGTGGAAAACACGGTGAGATCCTTAACATCCAACAACTAATGGGACGCAAACGGGGCGCCCAGTTTAGCGGTACACACATTGATGAATCACCCTGCCTGTGATTCACCCATGACAGGTTATAGCTGGGTCGGGATTCAAACCCAGGCTGGACAGTTTAGAGTCAAGTGTGCGTACCTCCAGTCCAGGCCATCCTGCCAACTTGTATGCTGCATACAGGTGAAATATAAAGCGCGAGATATTTTTATATATACTGTATATTTAAAAAAAAATTGGTGTGGTTTTTGGCGGGCTGGAACGGATCAATAGCATTTCAATGCATTTTAATGGGGAAATTTAATTTGAGAAACGAGCAAATTGAGTTACGAGCTCGGTCACAGAACGAATTAAACTCGTAAGTCAATGTTTCACTGTACTGTATATTTCAAAAAAAATTGGTGTTGTTTTTGGGGGGCTGGAACGGATTAATAGCATTTCAATTCATTTTAATGGGGAAATTTAATTTGAGAAACGAGCAAATTGAGTTACGAGCTCGGTCACAGAACGAATTAAACTCGTAAGTCAAGGTTTCACTGTATAATAATAGCGTAAGGACTCGACTTTGTTATCCCTTTTACACCGCACCCAGTGACCCGATGCCCATGGCACAAATGGATCTACGATCTACGAACCGCGCTCTTTGTTTATCACATACAGCCATACTCGAAAAATCTGAGTTAGCCGACATTGGGGCCTAAAAGCATCCGATTAACTGCCGATACGACGCCATCTTACGACGCCATCATATTGGCGTCTGCTGGGTGAAGGCGAAGCAAGCCGTCCGCTGATTGGACAGGCGAAGGCGAAAGCAAGCCGTCCACTGAGTGGACAATCCAGAGCATGCATTTGTGCCGGTGTCGGTGATCGTTGTTCATATATGCACTCTTCATTCTCATCTTTCTTCCTAACTCTTACTCAGACAAGCAAATCCCATATGCCATCCATAATGGTACACTCTATCCATACACCACATCCTCCCTTCCGTGGATGTTCCACGGGTTTCGGCTAGTCTATATAATAATAGCGTAAGGACTCGACTTTGTTATCCCTTTTACGCCGCACCCAGTGACTCGATGCCCACGGCACTAATGGATTTACGATCTACAAACCGCGCTCTTTGTTTATCACGTACAGCCATACTCGAAAAATCTGAATAAGCCGACATTGGGGCCCAAAAGCATCCGATTAACTGCCGATACGACGCCATCTTACGACGCCATCGTATTGGCGTCTGCTGGGCGAAGGCGAAGCAAGCCGTCCGCTGATTGGACAGGCGAAGGCGAAAGCAAGCCATCCACTGAGTGGACAATCCAGAGCATGCATTTGTGCTGGTGTCGGCGATCGTTGTTCATATACGCACTCTTCATTCTCATCTTTCTTCCTAACTCTTACTCGGACAAGCAAATCCCCTATGCCATCCATAATGGTACACTCTATCCATACACCACATCCTCCCTTCTGTGGATGTTCCACGGGTTTCGGCTAGTCAACAATAACAGTGTTTAGTTTGATTTCTTCAGTTATGAATAAAAAAGATAATTTGGATTTTTTTTTTTTACATCATTCATAATAATTAATCTAAATGTGGCATTATTGATGGGGGTGAATACTTTTGCAGGTCACTATACATTGGCACAACCCTAAGGATATATATATGTATATATATATATATATATATATATATATATGTATATATATATATATATATATATATATATATATATATATATATATATACGTATATATATATATATATATATATATATATATATATATATATATATATATATATATATATATATATATATATATATATATATATGTATATATATATATATATATATATATATATGCATATATATATATGCATATATATATATATATATGTATATGTATATATATATATATGTATATATAACAGTAGTTATAATGAAATATGAAATATAAGATAGTTTAACCTTCCACCCTCCCTCCTCCCATTTATTGTGTAAATGTCTTGATCAGTATTTTTCTCTTCTCCATCGAATGTTCCAGAAATGGCGCCAGGTAATTTGTAACTACATTTTAAGCAGTCCATTAATATATTATTCATTGTCACATGAGTCATTGTATCAGTTTGAATGTGACACGACCCACAGCTCCATCACTTCATACATCCATACTCTAAATGGAGCAATCCAGCAGAGGGGGCCAATGTTCAAAAAATATCTTGAGTCAGACAAAAGTTTTAAGGAAAAATATCCATTGAATGTTGTTCTTTTTCACCTGTATGATAATAGTAAAATGATAACTATGAGTTCGTGCACGTAGAGTGAATTAATGTGATTTCACCTGATGAGATTATCAAGTCCTGTCGACCAGTTATTCATCCATTGTCTTAAGAATTGTTTGACTTTATCTTTGACTTCTTAACTTATCTTGTTTTTTTTACTATCCACAGATATTGTTGGTTGATGAAGTTTGTGTGACGCAAATATGTCATCACCTGGGCTGGCCAACACTTCTTGAATGTGGAGGAAGGTAGTTCATTCGTCAACCTGTGTTTCACCACATTTACGGAACTATTACTGTATGCGCCCCATTGGAATTAAGTCTTCAGCTTCATGGACTTATTAGGCCCCGTTGGACGTAGTACAAATGTATGGAGATGTATGGACCAATTGTGTTCATACTTGGCACAAAGACAATGCATCACGGTATACATAAGCACATCAGTTTGTTTCGTGATGCGATCTAAGATGTCCGACTGGCGGCCATTTTAGTTGTAAAAAACCCGATGTTGACGACGTCCTCAACCATTTCTCGGACATGCATTTAACGATTTTGTTCAAACTTGGCACACAGACAATGAATTATGAGTTACATAAGCACGTCATCAGGTTTCAATATCCTATCCAAGATGTCCGACTGGCGGCCATTTTAGTTGTAAAAAAACCCCGATGTTGACCACGTCCTCAACCATTTCTCGGACACGCATTTAACGATTTTGTTGAAACTTGGCACACAGACAATGAATTATGAGTTACATAAGCACGTCATTAGGTTTCAATATCATATCCAAGATGTCCGACTGGCGGCCATTTTAGTTGTAAATAAAAAACGATGTTGACCACGTCCTCAACCATTTATCGGACATGCATTTAACGATTTTGTTCAAACTTGGCACACAGACAATGAATTATGAATTACATAAGCACGTCATTATGTTTCAATATCATATCCAAGATGTCCGACTGGCGGCCATTTTAGTTGTAAAAAACCCGATGTTGACGACGTCCTCAACCATTTCTCGGACATGCATTTAACGATTTTGTTCAAACTTGGCACACAGACAATGAATTATGAGTTACATAAGCACGTCATTAGGTTTCAATATCATATCCAAGATGTCCGACTGGCGGCCATTTTAGTTGTAAAAAAAAAAGCGATGTTGACCACGTCCTCAACCATTTATCGGACATGCATTTAACGATTTTGTTCAAACTTGGCACACAGACAATGAATTATGAGTTACATAAGCACGTCATTAGGTTTCAATATCATATCCAAGATGTCCGACTGGCGGCCATTTTAGTTGTAAAAAACCCGATGTTGACGACGTCCTCAACCATTTCTCGGACATGCATTTAACGATTTTGTTCAAACTTGGCACACAGACAATGAATTATGAGTTACATAAGCACGTCATTAGGTTTCAAGATCACATCCAAGATGTCCGACTAGAGGCCATTTTGTTACTTAAGCGTGTCCTCAACCACTTCTCGACATGTATGGTCTGATTTTGTTCAAGTTTGGCACAAGGACAATATATGAGTACACAGTACATATGCAGCAGATTTTGTTTTGTAATTCGACCAAAGATGGCTGACTGATGGCCTTTAACTCCGTACAGCCAAATTACTAAAACCACGGAGGCTGTGACATTTTATGTCGTTTTCTTCTTGCTTATGTGGTGTTGGTGTAGTGTAGGCATGATGGCTTGAACGGTCTCATCTGAGCTCAAAGTTCCTTGCTGTTACCCTTGTCAGTGAAGAGGGTATTGCATTTGGATCCGTTTGTTACTTGGCAAAAAATTTTTTGCAAGTATGTTCATCACTCCGGTTTGTGTATGTGTGTGTGTGTGTGTGTGTGTGTGTATGTATGTATGTATGTGTATATATGTATGTGTATATATATGTGTGTGTGTGTGTGTTTGTGTGTTTGTGTGTGTGTGTGTGTGTGTGTGTGTGTATGTATGTATGTGTATATATGTATGTGTATATATGTGTGTGTGTGTGTGTGTTTGTGTGTGTGTGTTTGTGTGTGTGTGTGTGTGTGTGTGTATGTATGTATGTGTATATATGTATGTGTATATATGTGTGTGTGTGTGTGTGTGTGTGTTTGTGTGTGTGTTTGTTTGTGTGTGTTTGTGTGTGTTTGTGTGTGTTTGTGTGTTTGTCTGTCCGCTCACTTTTATGCTTGCCTACAGGTCACAATTTTAAATCGATCTTCACGAAACCTCACCAAATGGTAGAGTTCGTGGTCCGACAAAATCCTATATGTATTTGAGGTCAAAAGGTCAAAATAGGCCAAAGGTCAACCACTTCTTTCAAATTTCTAAAATCCTCAATTTTCATCCCATTGATTTCAGTTTTGAATAGGATTTGCATATCAGCTTACATAATTAAACCACCAACCATTTCCGAGATCAGCATAGGCCAATACGAGATCAGCATAGGCCAAAAGGTAAACATATGCCAAAGGTGAACAACCCTTTCAAATTTCTAAAATCCTCAATTTTCATCCGATTAACTTAAAATTTGAAGACGATTTTCACATCAGGTCAGTGAATTCAATCACTTATTATTTTTGAGGTCAAAAGGATGCTCTACTGAGTGCCATTCTACTTTGTTTTCTTTTGCCAAGTGTCGCTCTCTGAGTGATTTTTCATTTGTCTGTCTGTCTGTCCGCCCATAATGTGCTAACGTAGGCCACAAACGCCACCTAGTGTTAGTCAGTATTTCACTTTATCGTCGTATGAGGTCGTATGAGGTATGAGGTGAATCAAACCTCATAAAAATCAGTATCTACGTTAAAATTACTATTTCCCGAACACCTACAGATCAAATTTCAGTGCTTTTCATACCAGCAACCTCGCAACTCGTAATCACAGCACACTCCCGTCAGCTATTCGAACATCTACCTACTAATTTACAGCAAAATAATACTGGGACAATTTTAATGTTTGCTGAAGAAAAATCTCTTTATATATTAACACATTTATTGCGTTTTCCAAAACAATTGATAACTCTGCACAACTTTCAGCTGTTGACGAGATTATTGTAGTCATGGAATCTTGAAAATAGTACTGAAACACGTGTGTATTTTTATTTGATGAACATTCAGTTTCAAAAAATATTGGGTCAAAATTTGATGTAAAGAACCGTTATTTTAAGACAGTGTGAATTTGCGTGATGAGCATGCGGCTAACGGTGTGATGCGTGCATATTGCGGCCTTGCTTCTATATTCCGAGGTGGCATTAGGGGCACGCAAGCCAAGCTCGGTCTCACACATGCGCTGGGGTGTGTTCACCGAGCTGTATATACAACAGGAGCGCAGCTGCAGCACGTGCTCACAGGGAAAGCAGCCGCCATGTTGGAATACCCTTCCCTTGCTGTTGCTGGAAGGCGAGAGGTACAGGCATAGCTGAGAGATTGATAAGCGTGAACGCATGTGAACGTATATGGACTTTACCGGGTTCTGTTGACAGATTAATTCACAATTGTTTCCCTCTTTTGTTCCTTTTCATTCGGAGACATGTAATGGAGCTGCAAAGGTGACTGACAAAACAGAGAGTCTGATTTTAGTAAGACAGAAATGTCAGGTTGAGTTGGTCTGTGAGAATAATTGATTTTCAGTGCCTCAATAAAATGGAAAAAATAAAAAAAAATAAAAAATGGAATGACCAGAAGTTTTTGGTCACTTTCACATTGCGCTTTTCAGCTCCTCTTGGGAAGTGATTACAGTTTGTTTTTTGTTTCTTTTTGGCTACACAATCGAGGCTCGTGAAAGAGCTAACATTTATCACACAAACAAATCAAACAGACAAACAAACAAAGTATATAAAAAGGGGAGCGGTAGACAAGATGGGGAGAGAAGAGGAAGCACAAAAACACAACATTTGAGAGCAGGGACATCGGGAATGTGTGGGAGGGAGGGGGCTTGGGGGGAGGCGGTGTGGGAAGGGGGGGGGGGGAGGTGGGAGAAGTATAAACACAAGGACACCAAGGACGTCCAGGAAAGAAGTTGGTATTTCAAAAAAAGTGGTTTCGGGTGAAATTAGCGGGGGTAGAAAAGATCAAGGTTTTGGATGGGGGAAGATAAGAGATGGTGGTGAACAGCTGTTTTAAAGACCTGGAGGGAGGAGTGGGATTGAAGGGAGTGAGGGAGTTTGTTCCAGAGGCGGGAGAAAAGAGGAATGAAGGAGTGAAGGTGAGCAGAGAGTCTTGATTTTGGCAGTTGAACCATAAGAGGGTTGCAGGCAGATCTTGAGTGACCTGTAGGAATATTTGGGGGACAGAGCCCAGAGAGAGCTGGGGGAGCAAGGCCGGAGAGGAGTCGGTAGAAGACAGAAAGACCACCAACCTGCCTGCGGTGAGTGAGTGAAAGGCCCTCGGAGGTAGCTTCATCACGGGAGATTCCAATGATTCTGAACGCTTTGGTTTCAACAGCGTGAAGACGAGCTAGGTGTGAGGCAGGAGCACCAGCCCAGAGGGGAGAGCAGTACTCCATTGAGCTGCGGATGAAAGCGTTGTATGTGGTGAGGAGCTCAGGTGTGCCAAGGAAGGACTTCGCACGACGGAGGATGCCCAGTCGGCGACTAGCTTTGGAGGCCAGATTTGAAATGTGATTTTCCCAGGAAAGATCATGGCAGATAGTGAGACCCAAAATCTTGAGTGACAGAACTTCTTGGAGAGGATTGTTCAGAAAGTACATGGGAGGGTTGTCCAGTCGGTCTTTTCAGAGAGAGATCGGAAGAGTGTGAGATTTGTCAGGATTGAAAGACATGTTCCACTTGTTTGCCCAGTCAGTGATTTTGTCCAGGTCTGCAGTGAGTGAGGAGGCTGCAGACTGCCGATCTGAGGGAAGACGAATGGAGCGGCAGAGAGTGGAGTCATCAGCAAAGAGATAGAGAGGATATTCAAGAGAGTCAGAGAGATCATTGATGAAGACCAGAAAAAGCACAGGGCCCAGAACACTGCCTTGGGGAACTCCAGCCTGAACAGGAAGGGGAGATGAGAGAAACCCATTCAGGGCCACACGTTGACTACGACACACGGTGACGACAGTTGACTACTGCAGTTTTTTTTTTTTTTTTTTGTATACAGAGTCAAGGCTCGTGAAAGAGCTAACATTTATCAAACAAACAAGCAAACAAAGTATATAAAAAGGGGAGCGGTCGACAAGATGGGAAGAGAAGGGGAGGAAGCACACAAACACAACACTTGAGAGCAGGGACATCGGGAGATGTGTGGGAGGGAGCGGGCCTGGGTGGAGGCAGGATAGGTATAAAACGCAAGGACACCAAGGACTTCCAGGAAAGAAGTCGACACCTCCAAAAAATGGATTTGGGGTTAAATTAGAGGGGGTAGAAAAGATCAAGGTTTTGGAATGGGGAAGATAAGAGATGGTGGTGAACAGCCGTTTTAAAGACCTGGAGGGAGGAGTGGGATAGAAGAGAGTGAGGGAGTTTGTTCCAGAGGCGGGAGAAAAGAGGAATGAAGGAGTGAAGGTGAGCAGAGAGTCTTGATTTTGGCAGTTTAACCATAAGAGGGTTGCAGGCAGATCTTGTGCGACCTGTAGGAATATTTGGGGGGCAGAGCCCGGAGAGAGCTGGGGGAGCAAGGCCAGAGAGGAGTCGGTAGAAGACGGAAAGACCCCCAACCTGCCTGCGTTGAGTAAGTGAAAGGCCCTCAGAGATAGCGTCATCTCAGGAGATTCCAATGATTCTGAACGCTTTGGTTTCACCAGCGTGAAGACGAGCTAGGTGTGAGGCAGGAGCACCAGCCCAGAGGGGAGAGCAGTACTCCATTGAGCTGCGGATGAAAGCCTTGTATGTGGTGAGGAGCTCAGGTGTGCCAAGGAAGGACTTCGCACGACGGAGGATGTCCAGTCGGCGACTGGCTTTGGAGGCCAGCTTGGAAATGTGGTTTTCCCAGGAAAGATCATGGCAGATAATGAGACCCAAACAGTGGTTTATATCGAAAAAAAAATCAATAATACACCAATTAATTGGCTTATAATGTGTATCTCCATTGATAACCCTTTGAAGAACCACCTTTAGAGGCCATTTTTCCCTGCAGGGCAGGGGGTTTTTTTTTTTTTTTGTTTTTTTTTTTGTATACTGAATCGAGGCTCGTGAAAGAGCTAACATTTACTTCACAAACAAATCAACCAGACAAACAAAATATATAAAAAGAGGGAGCGGAAAAACAAGATGGGGAGAGAAGGGGAAGCACACAAACACAACATTTGAGAGCAGGGAGATGTGTGGAAGGGAGAGGGCTTGGGGGGCGGAGGCGTGGGAAGGGGGGGGGGGAGGGAGAAGTATAAAACACAAGGACACCAAGGACTTCCAGGACAGAAGTTGGTATTTCAAAAAAGTGGATTGGGGTGAAATTAGCGGGGATAGAAAAGATCAATGTTTTGAATGGGGGAAGATAAGAGATGGTGGTGAACAGCTGTTTTAAAGACCTGGAGGGTGGAGTGGGATTGAAGAGAGTGAGGGAGTTTGTTCCAGAGGTGGGAGAAAAGAGGAATGAAGGAGTGAAGGTGAGCAGAGAGTCTTGATTTTGGCAGTTTGACCATAAGAGGGTTGCAGGCAGATCTTGTGCGACCTGTAGGAATATTTGCGGGACAGAGCCCAGAGAGAGCTGGGGGGGCAAGGCCAGAGAGGAGTCGGTAGAAGACGGAAAGACCACCAACCTGCCTGCGGTGAGTGAGTGAGAGGCCCTTGGAGTTAGCTTCATCGCGGGAGATTCCAATGATTCTGAATGCTTTGGTTTCAACAGCGTGAAGACGAGCTAGGTGTGAGGCAGGAGCACCAGCCCAGAGGGGAGAGCAGTATTCCATTGAGCTGCGGATGAAAGCCTTGTATGTGGTGAGGAGCTCAGGTGTGCCAAGGAAGGACTTCGCACGACGGAGGATGCCCAGACTGGCTTTGGAGGCCAGATTTGAAATGTGGTTTTCCCAGGAAAGATCATGGCAGATATTGAGACCCAAAAGCTTGAGTGACAGAACTTCTTGGAAAGGATTATTCAGAAAGTGGAAGGGAGGGTTGTCCAGTCGGTCTTTTCGGAGAGACATCGCAAGAGTGTGAGATTTGTCAGGATTTAAAGACAAGTTCCACTTGTTTGCCCAGTCTGTGATTTTGTCCAGGTCTGCAGAGAGTGAGGAGGCTGCAGACTGCCGATCTGAGGGATGAAGAATGGAGCGACAGAGAGTAGAGTCATCAGCAAAGAGATACAGAGGATTTTCAAGAGAGTCAGAGAGATCATTGATGAAGACTAGAAAAAGCACAGGGCCCAGAACACTGCCTTGTGGAACTCCAGCCTGAACAGGAAGAGGAGATGAGAGAAACCCATTCAGGGCCACACGTTGACTACGACTAGAGAGGAAGTCCGCCAGCCATGCGTGGAGATTTCCATGGATACCAAAAGAGGAGAGTTTGGTGAGCAGAGCGGGGTGCCAGACCGTATCGAAGGCACGTGATATGTCAAGGGAGACTGCTCTAATTTCCTGTTTGGCATTGAGGACCTCCATCCATTGTTGAGAAAGCAGAAGCAGCATGTCCAGGGTCGAGTGTCCAGGTCTGAAACCAAATTGATGATCAGAGATCAAGCCATTGGAGAAGAGGAAAGATTTCATATCTGAAGCAATGATGGATTCCATGACTTTGCTGATAATTGGGAGAAGGCTGATTGGTCTGTAGTTGCTGGGATCTGTTTTTGCACCTTTTTTGTGCAAAGCGGTGATGTTGGCAGATTTCCAAGCAGATGGAAGATGACCTTGAGCAAAAGAGAGGGTGAAGAGAACAGAGAGAGGGAGTGAAAGAGCGGAAGAACAGGATTTTAGGACCCGTGGGCTGATGCCGTCAGGTCCAGTTGCAGAATCCGAGTCGAGGGTTGACAGAAACTTTTCCACCTTGTCAGGAGGAAAGGACACAGAGTCCAGGAGCAGCTGGGTACGACTGGGTACGGTGGGTACAGAGAGGGATGGGTTTGGTACACAAGATTTAGAGGCAAACACAGAGTTGAGGCATTCAGCTTTTGGGCACCTGAATGGGCAGTTGGCCTTTTTTGGGCACCATGGTCCTCTTTTTGAAGCAAAGTTTTATGGCCGGATGCCCTTCCTGTCGCCAACCCTGTTGGTCACTTCTTGTGACACACAGGGAATTACCAGGGAACTGTTAATCAATTTGCCGACCTCAGAAGGATGACAGGCTGAGTCAACCCCTCTGGTGTAAATTCAGCGATCGACCGGGATTCAAACCCAGGATCCTAGGTATCCCAAGCTGGCACCCTAACCGCTAAGCCAACACCAGGCTTAATAACGCATTGAAGGGCCTTTAAATTTGTTTAACTAAAAAGCAAAAGAGATCTTTTTTATTTCCCATTTTCATCCCATTCTGTCCTTATCATTTCATCCTTCCCTGAACTTCTTCATGGTGACAACACATCATCATGTCACGTTGACCCCCTTCCATCCCTTTTTAACTATTACTCCTGGTCTATGATATACTTCATCCCACTCTGTACCTCCTCCATTCGGCTCTTTGTATGTCAATCCCTCCTCACCTAATGATTTACTCTTCCATAAGCTTCTATGAATAGTATGCAGTAAAAATATAAATTGCACTGATTTCTCAAATTGGTTGTCCACTCTTCGTATGTTTCATAATCATTCCTCAAGATTCGAAAGGTGGTCTTGCTATTATGTGGCAGAATAAGAAAACCTTTCTTTGTTTCCTTTTGAGTTTTGTTTTGGGAAGTGAGTTTTGAGGATGATTTTAGCATTGATCATTCATTGCTTTATCTATAACTATCGTGGCCGCCTAAGCTCACATTCATATTTTATTTTTTAGCTCATTTCATGTATTTACCTCCGCAACTGAAGATGGACGGAGGTTTTGTTTTCACCCCTGTCTGTCTGTTTGTCTCTCCCTCTGTCTGTCAGTGAGCGGGATATCTCAAAAAGTTATGGACGAAATTGGCAGAAACTTGGTGGACAGGTTGAGTGTGTGAAAAGGAGAAATAGATTCAATTTGGTGAAGATCTGGATCTGATAATTCTTCACCATTGAGAGATAGGGCCAAAAACGATATATAGCATTATATCTCAAAAAGTTGTGGACGAGTTATGACTTATGGTGGACGAGCTGGTTAGGTGACGAGAACAAGCCGATTCGATTTTGGTTCAGGTCCAGATGCAGATCCGGCCTATCAGTGGGATGCAAAGCGTAAACTGTTCAGTGTTATCACCTGGTTGGATCTTGAACATCCGCACCCAACACTTAAGTTTTGGGATGAAGATCAGACCCTTGCCATATATTTCCAACTGAGTTATCCCAATGACCTCAGCTTTCAACACTGGCTTTCCGTGGAAGTCTCTAACCGAGCTTAGCAAGGCTTTCTGAGATCTAACGATAGTGAGCACATTGATCGTTTCGAGGAAGATTGCAACCCATTTATCAAGGATTTCTTCGTTACTTGGATAAGTTGGCAACCTCTTGGTTTCAGTTTCATTCTGTCTTTATGAGATTGAAGGTACACCTTCGTCTTTTCTTAATTACGTTGATGGAGGCTTTTCATACTCTAGGAAGACCTTCTTTAGTGTGTCCAAAGTCTTAAGTTTAGAACATTCTCAGTTCCCTGCTATTTATGTTTTTTGGTGTTGTGGATTAAAGAAATAAATTGTACTGTCATTCAATAAGGAAGGCAAGAGAGTGGTGAAACTGACATTCATCTGCTTATTGCAGTCATGTGATGCCCTGGGAGGACACTTAACGCCACACGCATGATGTCCGCAAATTCCTGGATAAAGACTATTCGGTAATCGCAACAGATCCGAGCCTTGCTTCCAGACCAGCTATCCAGTTGAAGGTTGTACATTTCCCAGCATGGACACAGTAGTGATGGCCACCTGCGTGGCTACCTGGCCGGCTTTAGCTTCTCATGACATGGAGGGCATTGTCAGCCTGAGGGAATCTGCCTAGGATCTCCCTCTCTCTCATTTGGAGAAACTGGAGCCATTGTACCTTCTCCAAGAATGAATGTAGTCAAGGTATAATGGAGGGAAGGGAAAAGAAGGAGAGGTCATCTCGTTTAACTTAGCCACCAGTGCACAGATGTTTATAATGAGGAGGCTGCCATTGATGTGTTCAGTGGCTGGTTTTGTTGCTTTATGGTTCCCTTTTGCTAGAACGGAGGTCATTATAAATGAACCACAAGTGTGGAATGATGCCACCTGTAGGTCAGACCCTCCCTGCAGGTCATTAGCAAGCCAGTTTGATTTTATTGCCAAAATTCCAACAGGAAAATCAGTAGGATTCCTTTTTTTTCTCCTGATAATGCACTGGCTTCAGTGGAATTTCAAATCAGAAAGTCTGGGATGCCGATCCAGTATCTGTACTTCATCATGATTCCGTGTGCCATTCATGATGTGCACTTGCTGTTTTTTGTATACAGTGTCGAGGCTCATGGAGGAGCGAGAACACAAAATGGACAGTAGAAAGAGAGACGGAAAAAGAGAGAGGCAGACACTAACAGCAGCAGGGTTGAGGGACAAAATGGAGGGATAATTGGAGAAATAAAGGATGTGGGAAAGAAGAGCAAGCTGATGAGACAGGTGTGAACAAGATGGACACAGCTGCAAACTCTCAATCACAGAAGTGGAAGGAAAAACTGGAAACCCAGACAGAGGTGGGCTTGGAGAGCATTAATGGGGATAGAAAAGATCATTGTTGTGGATTGGGGATAACCATGAGAGATGGTGGTGAACAGCTGTCTGAAAGCCCTGGAGGGAAGAATGAGATTGAGGAGACTGAGGAAGGTGGTTCCACAGGTGGGAAAAAGAGGAGCAAATGAGTGGAGGTGAGCAGTGAGTCTGGATTTTGGGTGTTTCACCAGAAGGGGTTACTTGCAGACTACGTGCATCCTGCAAAACCCTGTGGAGAGGTTGGTGATGGTGGACAGAGCACGGAAAGGGCCGAGGGTGCAAAACAAGAAAGGAGGCGGAAGAAGACAGAGAGGCCTCTGATCTGTCTGTGATGTGAAAGTAATAGACCAAGAGACTCAGCTTCATTGCGGGACATTCCAATTATTTTGAAGGCCTTGGTTCCTACAGCATCCATCTGAGTGAGATGTGAGGCAGGAGCACCAGCCCAGAAAGGAGAGCAGTACTCCATCCAGCTGCAGCATGAAGGCCTTGTAGGTAGATAAAGGAAAGAAATGTCAGATCTGCCAAGAAAATAATTTGCATGACAGAGGAGTTTGGAGAGCAAGGAAAGGGGTGCGCAGGTTGCCAGACTGTATCGAAAACTCGAGACATGTCGAGAGAGACAGTCCTGATCTCGTGCCTGTGATTGAAGGCCTCCATCCATTGTTGGAATAGCAGAAACAGCATGTGAGGGGGAGAGTCACTGGTTCTCAATTGGAACTGATGGTACAAGATCAGGCCATTGGTGAAAAGGAAGACTTTGATATCAACTGTGATGTTGGATTCCATGACCTTGCCGATGATCGGAAGTAAGCTTATTGGTCGTTAGTTAAGGGATCAAATTTTGCACCATGCTTGGAGTGATGTTTGCTGACTTCCATGCAGATGGAAAATTATCTTGGGAAAATGATAGAGTGAACAAAGCAGAAAGAGGATGAGCAAGAGCAGCAGGGCAGGTTTTTAGGATACCTGGGCCATTTATAGAATAACATTCGAGGGTTGCCGGAAACTTCTTCACCTTCTGTAACGGTGAAAAGTGCAACTCCATCGCAAGGAAATTTCAGGTCTGTCAAACCGGAGGAGACAATAGCTAGGGAGAGTCCCTAAAGAGTCACTGGGGGAGGAAGTATTCTGTTAAGTAAACGATATCTGGTTTATCAGCTGCTGCCTGGATTGAGAGATGCGTTAGGTTGGAGTGCAGGCCTCAGATATTTGACATCCACACCGTTAGGGACATGGTAGGAGGCACTGCTGGTAGGAAGTCCAGTCTGTAGAGGTTAGTACAGGAATGTGGAGAGGGGTTAGGGGAATTTGGAGAGGGGGTGGGACAAGGTGGAAGCGAGGGGAAAGTTGGGGGGGGGCATGCTGAGAGGGAATCTGGGAGAGGCAAGATGAGGGGGAACAGAAAGGGAGAGGTGGAGGGAAGCTGGATTGGGGAACACAGAGAAGGAGTGTGGTTGGGAGGACATGGGTGTGAAGGAGGTGACGAGAAGGAAAGGGTACTGATGTGGAGGTGTTTGACACTATTATTGGACTTGAAGGGAAGTTGATGGCCATGTGCAGGCAACCACTTTGGACTGCGCTTCTCATGATCCCAAAGTCAGGGATGGATATCCCACGAAGACAGACTTCGTGATAAGCATGTAATGAAAGGTTATTTAGGGCACGGAGGAGAAGCCTGCTGTATGGAGAGACATTCGATGGACCGAGCATTTGTGAGTTTGATATAGGTTTGGGAAGAAAAAAAAATGGGGAAAATGAATACATTGAGATGAAGAAGAACGCAGGTGCTCCTGTCGGAAAGATGCGGCAATTGAAGCATTTTAAAATGTTATTTTAAGTTTTTCAACTTAGAAGCAAATTAGTTCATTTTGGAGGAATGTTATTTCAATTAGCATGTATTGAGAATGGAAGGATAAATAATGAATGGACAAAGGAAGTAAACAACAGGCAGAATGAGCTTGTGACTTTTTTGGGAGTTAAACCTTTTTTTTAGTGAAGAGGGTGAAATAAAATAAAGTTTAGGATTGTCAAATGAGAACACTAAAGGGAGCCTAACGAGGCACGTGTCAGAGCAGAGACGGAATGAGCATGCTTGCTAGCCGAGGCCTGAGGGAGTAGGACAGACACTTGTATTATGTCTTGATGAGATGATGTCGAGTCCCCTCGGGCTACGATGGTGGTGCCATCATATTGCAAGTGTGTGGTATCGACGAGGGGTCGCCACTCCTCTCCGTCCCTCTGCTGGCCGTTGGGGAATTCACCCTCTTCCACCCGTGCTGTTGGAGTCGACTGGACTCTCATCCACCAGATGTGCAGAGCCATCTGCCATTTAAACCGCATGGCTGCGGACGGTTACCCTGGTAAGGGGGGCTGACAGGTACTACACCTTGCCCACAGGTGACCTGTGATTATGCAAGGCTGGGGCATCCATCTCCCTGAGGTATGAGAACACACCTGCATATCCAAACACCCGCATACAAAATGTCTTAATTTATATCAGATTTCATTATTCTCCATCCGTTGACACCGTCTCGTTCACACATCACACACCATTTCCCTTCAATATGATTTCAGTTCCGCCTTAAAAGATACAGCGACGGTTCGGGCGGTGAGAGCCACTCTGCAAACCAAGAGACCTGTAGAGAAGGATACCCAGTTAATACAACAACTTTGGGCCACAACTCTTGGGGACACCTCTTCGCGGCGGTGGTTGTACCTCCCTTACCTCCCCCCCCCCAATGCAAGTCGGATTCGTCAGGGCAGCGCAGTTATGGTCAGAGTGCCGATTGGTCCCCATATGGACGGCACTTTCCTTCTTGTCTCTCTTTCCCTCTCTATGTCTGATGTGGCCCTGACTTCGTGAAGGTGGGGTACACCATCCTGGATGTGAGGGATCTCTGTGTCACTCATGCGACATTGATCAGCTGTCTCCATTCTGCGGGCTTGATCGAGAGAACTGTGCAGGACTATACAACCACAACAATGTTGTATCAATTTTGGGATTTGGCCGACTGTTGTCGGTGCTAGATTGTTTTTTGACGTTAGCTCAATGACAAGGCTGATATTGCCCCCAAAGTTGGCTGAACAACAATGCTGACGTTGCCCCAACGATGAGTCTGGCGTTGCCCCAAAGCTAACTCAACGACCGAGCCGATGTTGCCCCACAGTTTGCCCAACGACGAGGCTGACGTTGACCCGACGTTGGCCCAACGACGGGGCTGACGTTGGCCCAACGACGAGGCCGACATTGCCCCAAAGTTGGCCCAACGAAGCCAATGTTGGCAGAGGTTGGGCCAACATTGGCCCAATGACGGGGCTGATGTTGCCCCAAAGTTGGCCCAACGTCGAGGCTGACATTGCCCCAAAGTTTGCCCAACGTCGAGGCTGACATTGCCCCAAAGTTTGCCCAACGTCGAGGCTGACATTGCGCCAAAGTTTGCCCAACGTCGAGGCTGACATTGCCCCAAAGTTGGTCCAACGTCGAGGCTGACATTGCCCCAAAGTTTGCCCAACGTCGAGGCTGACATTGCCCCAAAGTTTGCCCAACGTCGAGGCTGACATTGCCCAAAAGGTGGCCCTACGTCGAGGTTGATATTGCCCCAAAGTTGGTCCAACGTCGAGGCTGACATTGCCCCAAAGTTTGCCCAACGTCGAGGCTGACATTGCCCCAAAGTTTGCCCAACGTCGAGGCTGACATTGCCCAAAAGGTGGCCGAATGATGAAGCTGACGTTGCCCGAACATTCCCCCAACGTTGTCGTGTTGGCTTGGTATGGTTCTCTTGCTTTGAAGACCTGAAATGTGGCTTCACCTTTTTCCCCTCAGTGCTTAACATACTTCATTCACCATTTAGAAAAAATATTATTTGCCAGTATATAATAAATAATCAATAAATTAAAACGTGAAATTTTGAAGTATTACTCACACCGCTACACCCAACAATTTGCATTAGCCTTCACATATTCACACGATATATTAACAATTTATATTTGGTAATTCTAGAATCTAGACCATTTGACTTGTTGCCCAAATGTATGAACAGATGCGACAGCACCGAGACATTTACAACTTTCTGAAATGCATGAACAATCCAAGAATTGCAAACAATTGAATATTCCCACACGGCGGTGCTCCGAACGTTCTCGTAAAGTTGCTTTCAGCTGGCAGGATCAATGATAATCCATTTGCAAAATTCCACAGGGCCTTTGCGATTCCAAGTGCCGAATAACACGAACATCCTGTGGCTCATGCGGCTCGAACCCTCTATCATTATCACAATGTTCTAAGAGGAATTCGCTCTCGCGGACTTTCACCGCGCATTTCTGAAGTTGACTTTAGGAAGCGGTGACCTTGGGGGGACCTGGTGTGTGGCACAAGAGCGATATGATGTGAGGTTTGTTTATGAGGGTGTGGTGAAAGTGCAGGATACATGAGCTGCCTTATACAATGCCGCCCAACCGCGTTCATTTTCGATTTGCTTTTGATTGCGCAGGTGCTTTTTCACTCCAAATGTGTAATTTTTGTCATTTGCTGTTCAATGATTCATTTTTCATATCAAGGTGGAATTTGCAATTTTGGATTGTTTATTATTAATTTATTTATTTATTTATTTATTTATTACAAAAAAAAACATCTAAAATCTACAGGATACAGTAAAATCTGTTCAATGATTCATTTTTCATATCAAGGTGGAATTTGCAATTTTGGATTGTTTATTATTAATTAATTTATTAATTTATTTATTACAAAAAAAAACATCTAAAATCTACAGGATACAGTAAAATCTGTTCAATGATTCATTTTTCATATCAAGGTGGAATTTGCAATTTTTGATTGTTTATTATTAATTAATTAATTTATTTATTTATTACAATAAAACATCTAAAATCTACAGGATACAGTAAAATCTGTTCAAATGCAACTCAATGTAAGCAATGAGTAAAAATAAATAATTTCGATTAAATAATAGATGGAAACGTATGTTAATAAGGCACAAAATGGTCTTTGTGTCTAGGCTTCCTCTTCGGCCTTGTACATCAGCAATTTGGTTCATCTTGCTGTCAGCTACAAGCTATCAGATATTCCTCCTTGTTTTTCATCACTTTGCTGATGACTCCACTCTCTGCCGCTCCATTCCTCTTCCCTCAGATCGGCAGTCTGCAGCCTCCTCACTCTCTGAAGACCTGGACAAAATCACAGACTGGTCAAACAAGTGGAACATGTCTTTCAATCCTGACAAATCTCACACTCTTACTATGTCTCTCCGAAAAGATCGACTGGACAACCCTCCCATCTACTTTCTCAACAATCCTCTCCAAGAAGTTCTGTCGCTCAAGCTTTTGGGTCTCACTATCTGCCATGATCTTTCTTGGAAAACCACATTTCCAAGCTGGCCTCCAAAGCCAGTCGCCGTCGTGCGAAGTCCTTCCTTGGCACACCTGTGCTCCTCACCACATACAAGGCTTTCATCCGCAGCTCAATGGAATACTGTTCTCCCCTATGGGCTGGTGCTCCTGCCTCACACCTGGCTCGGCTTCACGCTGTTGAATCCAAAGCTTTCAGAATCATTGGAATCTCCCGCGATGAAGCTATCTCTGAGGGCCTTTCACTCACTCACCGCAGGCAGGTAGGTGGTCTTTCTGTCTTCTACCGACTCCTCTCCGGCCTTGCTCCCCCAGCTCTCTCTGTGCTCTGTCCCCCAAATATTCCTACAGGTCGCACAAGATCTGCCAGCCACCCTCTGATGGTTAAACTGCCGAAATCTCGGCTCTCTGCTCACCTTCACTCTTTCATTCCTCTTTTCTCCCGCCTCTGGAACAAACTCCCACACTCACTTCAATCACACTCCTCCCTCCAGGTCTTCAAAACAGCTGTTCACCACCATCTCTTATCTTCCCCCATCCAAAACCTTGATCTTTTCTACCCCCACTAATTCACCCCAGATCCACCTTGTTTGAAATTCCAACTTCTTTCCTGGAAGTCTTGGCAGTGTCCATATGTTTTATACCTCTCCCACCCCCCCCCCCGCCCCTTCCCATGCCTCCCCCCCAAAGCCCTCTCCCTCCCACAGTTCTCTCGATGTCTCCATGTCTCTCGGTCCCTGCTCTCAAATGTTGTTTGTGTCCTTCCCCCTCTCTCCCCATCTTGTCTACCGCTCCCGATGTTATTTGTTTTGTGTGTCTGTTTGTCTTTCTGTGTGATTAATGTTCGCTCTTTCACGAGCCTCGATCTTGTATACAAAAAAAAAAAAAAAAAAAAACTTTCTTCATGTCTGACCCCAGGTCAGAAAACTTTCGCTATCGCATTACTCCGGCTACTTCTTACATCCATTTTCAGTAGGACCCACCAATGGAGGCACACTATTGTAGTGGAGAAGTCAAACAATAACAAATACTTTTCTAACAATGGACAACATGAGGCAACACATGTTCAGAATATTTATCACTACCAAATGCCTTGGAGGGAGGGTGGCGCTTGTTGGTCAAGCCAGGAGATCTTATACCTAGCTCGTGACAGGTTTTAGCCTCATGGCACAATTGTAATTTTTAGCCAGAGCCTGGTAATCGGTAATCTGTCACAGTCTTTAAATCCTGCTCACAAATCCCCTTACGGCCTAGGTTCCTTCAGCAATGTGTACCAGCAAGTGTGATGGATAGATTTGTTGCTTCAACAAGCAACAAGCAGCAGGACGACTCAGGTGGTGGGATGTTTGCCACTTAGATGTCTGGTATAGTTTTGTCTTCTCATTGGGTCAGAATTATATGATTTCCATCCAGGTGGAGGTGACAGACAGCAAGGGCCTCCGGATCTTGAAGCACGCTGTCCTTCAGGTAGGGATGTAAAGCTAATTGTCCTGTCTGCATTTCCATTGGCCCTGTTAAGGATCTCTATTGGCGCTTTTCCATTGCACTGTACAGTACGGTTCGGTACGGTTCGGTATGGTACGGTAATCCCTGTGTCGTTTTTCCATCGCACAACAGAACCCTGAAATTGGTGGAGTTATTTGAAGTGACGAAAAAAACCGCCCAAAACGGTCTGCAGTATTTCTAGCTCCACCCATAGGTCCGGGTTCGGCTCGCTTGGTACCTATCCATAGCAGGAACCAAATTTAGCACGGGTACTTAGGTACGGTATGGTTCGCTTGGCAAAGAAAAATCGAAAAAATTGATTTTGGTTACAGTACGGTACGGTACGGTACGGTACAGCGGTGGAAAAGCGCCATACGATACCTATTGTTAAAGGAGTCGGGTATTGTGTTGGTACCTTGTCAAAATCTTTGTTTAAAGTTAGTTGTGAAAAAGTAGATGGCACCGGCATCAAGAAACAAATAACCTTCTACCTTGTTTAAGTTTCCCTGTCACTAGTTTAAGATCACGATTACAGTATCTTGAACCTGACAATGTTCCCCTTGGACCTTGCATATTTAAGGAGCTGAAAAGGTTTCGAATAACACACAAGTTGCAACATTTTACACAGCAACTGGTACCAAATGTCTTCCAAAGTTGGTGTCAGTGGAGACGAGCCTGTGGGTATTGTCGGTGCTAAAAGGCGAAAAGTGCCTCGATTGAAAGGATAACAAAGGAGAACCCTGGGAAGGCATCCCTGCCATGACTCCTGGCTCACTGGCCGAGGCTTCCCCATTGAGGGTGAGCGTGATGTATGGTTCGAGAGTCAATAACAACAGGCAGTGTGTAATGAGAATTCGGTGAGCAAGGGGGCCTGCCTTGGCCACCACTAATAAGTTCCCAATAGTCACGATGAGCAGTACCAACACGTATTATGACTGGAGTCCAATGACAAATTGCGTTTTTGGTCTTTTATGTCATTTTAACTCTGATTGACAGTTGATTCAAATGTAACTGTCTTGTTACATTTGAATTTGATTCAAAAGTTGAGTTGTTGAAAGAAAGTTGATTCAAAAGTCTTGAGATAGATATAACAATAATAATACAACGAGATGAAAAATACATGAAACAAAATGAAAGAAAGAAAATGATGAAAATAGTCTACGAGAGGCAAATTTGATTGGCCGTGCTGAGGTAAAATGCCGCAATATTTTGTCCAATTATTGCTGAACGGAAGGGTTTCTAAAGCGGCAAAAAGGCAATTTGTGTTCTAGTGTTTAAGTACGGCATATAATTTCATTGAAATAAAATAGACTTTAAAAATTCGAAAGTTTACCGCCGTTGATGCGGCGTCTTTTACACCACACTTTTTAACACATTACATAAGTTCTCGTGCCTGTTGTTTGTGTCCTTTATGACGCTCTTTTAAAAAAAAATAGTTTCCGGTTTGAAATAATTATCTCACTCCTCTGCGCATGTGCGATCGGGACAAATTCAGAGCCAAAGTACTTGCTGAACTTCAGGTTCGTTTCCCGCTTCACTTTCCGATTCGTGTTCTAAATATAACATTCAATCGAAATGAAGTTGTTCCTCGATCATAAACTCACATTTGTAGACAGGACAGAAAGCCAGACAGACATAAGTGACCCAATTGCTTAACCGCGCTTTTTGCTTCGCGTGCGCAGGGTAATGATGTGAACAGTGTGCAGAGAATTCATGTCCTGAAAAAATATAATCCCAAGTTTCAAACTTTAAGTTCTGAGTGTTCGCTGGCCATTCAAGTAACGGCCTTATCTTGCTCCTCAATTTTTGCCTACTCTAATGACGTTATAATTGGCCTGGAACACAATCCTTCCTACACCAAAAGAAACATGTAGTGATTGGAAGAAAACAGGTGGGGTGCCGAATGATGTGAAGATACATTTCTAAGCCTTGTCGCTCCAAACTTGTCCAATAACACATTGATTGTCTGTTCGTGCATTCCCCTGCGGTTTATGTTTAATGTCTTAATGTACGTAAGTAAGAGATGGGAGTAGCAATCAAATCCTTGCTGCGTTCCCAGTGTTCCAAACGCCAGAGACCATTTTACTGCTTAGGTCATGACTTGAAATCATGTGTTGATGTTGTTACCAGGGTTCTACTGAACTGTTTATTAATTTATTGGATGAAATTGTGATCCGACATGACACCCTAACAAATGTCCCAAGATGAATAATTAGCCTGTGCTCGCGAAGCGAAATTTGAGGTTAAGCGATCGGTTGCGTACGTACGTATGTCGAACATAAGTGACTGCATTTTTAAAATTCATTTTCTCAGCAACTTTTACTGCAATTTCCAAAAACATTTCACCATTGTATGCCTCTACTCATGTGGATTTTTTAGTCATAATTATGATGTCCTTGGTCACATGATACAGGCGCCATCTTGGGAAAGCCAAAAACCTTTGGAGCTCTATATCTCCAAAACCACTCCATGGAAATAATTGAAACGTGGCTAATTGCAAAGAACTCCCCATGCGGGCAGAATAAGTGTTGTTACTGATGACGTCATAATTTGACAAGTACAATGCCTAGTCTGATCAGTTTGAAATTTATTGAGGATGGTCTACGCAGCAATTATATTGGAGAATGTAAATTTGTGACATCATTGGTCACATGGTCTGGCAGCCATATTGGATCAAATAAAAAAAACCCTTACAAAACATAAGAATTGGCTCGCACCAAGTCGACTGCGCGGGTAAGTATTGTTATGTTTGTGGCGGTAGGGATGAAATACCGTAGTGGAGATAGGAATGCATAGTTTAGCATGGACCATGTGACGTGAAGCAGAAGAACGCTCAATGTACATAAGTAGGGAATCTGTAGAGAATAAGATCGTATATGTGTCTCCAGATGAGGGGTAGAGCTATGCTAATTAGGTAGGTCTATTATTAGGTTAATTTCCCCAGTGTGTAATTGCCCCCCTGTGATTTTCCCTACGTTTTTATTCCTTCTAAAAAGGGCCGTCATTACAACAACAATTACAACAACAACCATAATCGCCGAACATTCCCGAAGGATGGCTAGACTCCGCCTCGAAGGATCGTAACTGGCAGGCCACGCCCCGCACTTCATAAATGAGCATCAAGCAGGCCGGGAGGCCCCGCCCGAAGGGGGTGATTGGTCGTGGAGATGGGATGATTCAATGGAACATCAGGATTGGTCGAGTGTGACGTCAGTGAGGCAGAAATGAGGGTGCTCCTCCCTCTCACTCTCTCGTGCTGGGTTTGGAGAGGATATGGTCACTTCGCGCTCTCTTTGTCTTGGTCGCGCAGTGAGTGGTGGTGTTCTGGCTCGGGTGCGCTCGCTAGAAGAGCTTTGCGGGGCTTTCGTGGACAACTCCCATCGTAAGGAGGAGCAATAAGGCGGCGGTTTGTGGGGCTCTTGGCGTTTTCGACGGAGAGGAGAGTGAAAGAGAACCGCCTGCACGAGTTACCTCACGTTCGTGACATCGTGGGGAGCGACTCCGTGCCATCTTGTGCGTGTTCTGCGTGGTGGTTCGAGGCGACAAACACCAAGCCCTCGTTGAGAGTAGAGCTGAGTGCGGCCGACTAAAAGAACATTTATTTTTATTTATTTTTTCCCTTGTCTGTCTGTGTCAGAGTGGAGGGTCCCTCATTTAGGAATTTGTTGTACTTTACCTATCGTTTTTGTTATTCTTGCATTAATTTCATAAAACCCACATTTGTTGCATCTTACTTCTGTGTTGTGTTCGTTTACTTTTTCTGTGGGGATCGGATTAACCCCTCCTCCCCCCCCTCCCCCTTTGTGTGGCTTGTCCAGGCAAAACTTCGGGACCTTTGCTCGCGCGCCAAAAATAATACCGCCAAGTTGGGTATACGCTTCAACAGTCAAGATGGATCGGCTATTCGTCTGAGGACGGTTTTCATCGGCCACGGACTTGACAGTATTCTACAATTTTATTGTCAATGCAAATTTTTTATATTATAGTCAATGAGGTCTCTTTTGTGAGCCTCATTGTTCTGCTATTGAACTCGTCATGCTCAGCAGTTTTTGCTTTATTTTTCAATATTTCACAACAAGATCATCAGTGCTAGCAACAGCAATCGTCAAGATTTGCACTATGTCGAAGAGTCACCCATAAATTTGCATAAACCTCAATTTCACTCTATTTACATGAGGATTCTCAATTTTTATAAATGCAAAGTCGAGGCTCAAAAAGAAAAAAATAAGAAGACGTCATACAGACCACGATACTTGAAAATCCACCCCTCCCCAAAATAAAAAGTTTCCATGGATACATCAAATTGTCCATTTCATTAACATTAAAATTGATGATCTTAATCAAAGCTTGGGTCAATCGAATTAAAATTGATGATTTTTCAGATGAAAATTGATGACATTAGAAGTTTAACCTTGAGTTGACCTTTGACCTATTGACCTCAAAAATAGTTTGTTTCCCAATTCAGTGATGCATGTTGTAATTGCTCTTTAATTTTCAGGTTAATCGGATGAAAATTGACGATTGTCGAGATGAAAATGGATGATTTTAGAAGTATGACCTAGAGTTGACCTTTGACCTTAAAATAGTTGGTTTCCAAATTCAGTGATGCACTATGTAATGGATGTTTAATTCTCAAGTTAATATGATGAAAATTGATGATTTTTCAGATGAAAATTGATGATTTTTCTAATGAAAATTGATGATTTTTCTGATGAAAATTGATGATTTTTCTAATGAAAATTGATGATTTTTCTGATGAAAATTGATGATTTTTCTAATGAAAATTGATGATTTTTCTAATGAAAATTGATGATTTTTCAGATGAAAATTGATGATTTTTCTAATGAAAATTGATGATTTTTCTAATGAAAATTGATGATTTTTCAGATGAAAATTGATGATTTTTCTGATGAAAATTGATGATTTTTCTAATGAAAATTGAGGATTTTTCTGATGAAAATTGATGATTTTGAAAGTTTGACCTTGAGTTGACATTTCACCTTTGACCTAAAAATCAATAGGCTATTTCATTATGACCAACTCGACCATCTGGTGAAGTTTCGTGAAGATTGTTTTAAAATTGTGACCTGTAGGCGAGTGACAGACAGACAAACAGACAAACAGACAGACAGAATAACGCACAAGTGACAAGACCAACCAATATGCTAGAAAAATCTTCGATTTTCCAAGTAATAACGAATAAAAATGCGGAATGAAATGAGATGGCTGTGAGATGCAACCTTGAGGCAGAGAAAGACGAACACGTGGAGGTGTTTGGGCAGGAAAAGAGAGGGACAAATGAATGTAGGTGAGTAAAAAATAGCACCGAAAGTCTAACAGCGGCGTAGCCTGGTCTGTAAAATATTATAAATCACAAACACATTATGAATAGCTTTTTAAACAGTCGATAATGCTGTTTGTAACATTAAACAAATAAATTTGGAGGAATCCCGACATCCTTGAGGTAAGTTTTACTTACAGAAGATCTACTGTAATCTATATACCCCACAAGGGTTGGGTTAATAACATGCTATCAAAAAGCAACAAGATCATCAGTGCTCGATGAAAGATTTTGATTGAAATATCTGTATTTCCAGAACTGTGTTAACTGTATAGCTATAACATCAACGCGTGTGCCGTCCCTCTGATGGACATTAAACCGGACATTCTGTCTTCCGGCTTTAGTTGGTGGACGCCTGTATTAAAAGTCATGTTCTGTGTGTTGGATGATTTTTTTTCCAACTCTGAAGTATATTGTGAGGAATGCAGCCATTGGCACTGTGTCAATGGGAGAGTGAAGTGTTCCACATAATGCTGAGTCATGTGGAAAAGATCATTTCCCAAGGAAACATTTTGATGAATGACATTAACACTCTTTTGACCCTCGTTTCACATCTGTGCTCTCCAGATACTTGAATGTCAGTTGGCCCGATCCAGCCATTAATAATCCCACAGGACCGACGAGAAAGAGTGGGCCAGTACCTTGGTGGAATACTAAACTCCTACCCTAATCTACAGGAGGAACGGGACCAGCAGCATGGTCATGTCCCCAGAAATGATACAACCAGCAGGCAGGTGATGCATATAGGGATTGGATCCTTGCTGTGTTGATCACCATTGCCCAGCATAATATTTGATTTCAGTTACCAAATGTTGAATGGGAATACTATTTTGACAAACTTTTTCAATACTTCGTTGGAGACAGATCAATTTTTTAAAACAACTATTCATATATATACGTGGACATGGTGATTATGGATACGTGAAGAAGATTAACCTTTCAGAAACACCTGCATATTATGGACTATTTGAGGTGTATTGTACAAAAAACCAGCTTAAATGACTATTCTATAAATGCCCTTGTGTTTTCTTTTCCTTCAGCGTAATTTCCTCCCTCTGGCTGTTTTACAGTTTCTTTATCAATGAACACCCTGCCAAGAAGACACTTTATAAGCTCATGCATCCGCTCTGGAGATAAAGCACTGGGAGTGTGAAATCATAAGAGATAAGTGAGATTTTTATGAGCAGAGCTTTCTTCCTGTTAACTCCAGCAGGACCTCATTATGTTCATAAAATTTCCCTCTTCCTACAAATTTAAAAGAAGGCGACACAAAGTTTTTAATTGGAATGGTGTGGATTATTGCTATATAGTTGTCTTTTTACTGCAAGATGAGAGTGCCGGCTTCAAAATATAAATGTTCCTGTTAATTTAAGAAACTTAGTCAATGTTGCCTTTAAATTTCTTTCCTGTACATTTTTCCAATTTTCTTTATTATAACATTTAAAAGTTTTACAGTTACATTCCCTTTAGGAATATGGAATAAAACATGTCATATATATATATATATATATATATATATATATATATATATATATATATATATATATATATATATATTTTTTTTTTTTTAAATATATATATATACATATATATACATATACATATACATATATATACATATATATATATATATATATATATATATATATATATATATTTATATATCAAATATATATATATCTTATTATAATAGAGCAAACGTATATGGTTATGTTGCTATGTTTGTCACTATGTTTATATGCGACGCAAACGTCTTCTTCTTCTTCAATTAAAATTACCACCCTCTTAATTAACCCTCTTAATTGCGTTAAGACTGCTGAGACCCCTCAGACCTTTGACGACCATTTAATTCCCCCAAGACCCTTCAGACCATTTTTGAGAGTTTCCTTGTACTTGCGTTAAGTGTTATTATTGTGTGAGTTGGAATACAATAATTGGTTTTGTATCAATTGCTTGGTGTGGTTCTACCATTGGTCATTGGAACACACACATAATAGCACATCTTTCTGCCGTGACTCCTTTTGAAGCTCGGAGGTACATCGTGGCCGGGGTCTGGAGAGGAGCATGCAACAACACCAAATACACAAACGACCCTGAATACCCAAAACACCTCAAAGACCCAAAATACCCTTAAAGGTTAAAGATGCTTACCCCTCTGAAACGACGCGTGGTGAGGTGCGCGGAGCGCGCCGAGTCACACTAGTATATATAAATATATATATTGTTGCGGCTTTAGAACCCACACTTGTAAATATGACATCACTTGTAAATATGACATTAAAGGTTAAAGGTAGCACCCCTAGTTAGTCCACAAGCAACACGTAGGCCACCTTAGAAACTCCAGTTATCTCATTAGTATGTGTTTAGATAAGGCCGTGTTCCCAATAGTTGAATCCGCATTGCATCAATCAAATAAGAAGTAGGCCCATTTCATTCTGTCCATTTTGCGCCCTCCCTCTCCAAGCGACGCCATTACGCGCCCCTACAGTCAGTGCCTCATAGCTCGCTCATACGACGCCATAAGCCATGCGGTTAGGCCTGAGGAAAAAGGGGGCGGAACGCCAAGAAGAAGGTGTGGCCTGTCAACCAGCCGTCAAAGGCATGGCCGGTAAGCCCTCACCAGCCAACCAGGGCTGAGGTAACATCGCTGGCAGGCGTGGCTTTGTGGAGCACGGAGTGATCGCGTGGCGCGTTATATAAGCGCGAACGCAAAGCCCTTTCACGGACTTGTTGGAGGTGCGCGCATTACAACGGGACTAATGCGAGAGCGGCGCTATTAAGGACTTATCCAGGCGCACACATTTGCAAAGGACTGATACGGCAGCGGTCGCATTGAAATGACTTGTCGGGAGCGCGCGCTGATCAAAGAACAATTGAAAGAAGGGCGCGATTGTTTAAGCGAACCTTGGAGAGGGTGCGTTTGGCACTAGCGTGCATTTATTACATACGCTGCGGGACACCAGCCTCCCCCCCCCCCCCCACTATATGTAAGGTCCGCTCGTGTCCAACTACGCACGGAGCTGCCTGCCGGGTTTCGCCCGCTGGATCGGAGTCGACTGGAGCCTGGACCCTCTACCTGGACCTTCCACCCTACCAGCTACAATCCCCGTGTGAGTGCGTATGTTTGTCTGGGGTCCTAAGTTAAGACTGTTGTTAAGACTGCCCTGTGTTCTGCTTCTTCCTCCTCCTTTTCTGTACATCCTTTCTTTTCGTCTTCTTCTGTACATTTGTAAAAAACCAATCTTTGTTCTTCCTACCTTCTGGTTTCCTCTCCATCCGATCGCATCCATCCTTTCTTCCATTGGGTAAACGTGGCATGATTAGGAACCGCTAGGATCGGGTTTAGAGTCATTGTTAATGGCCCGAGTCGCGGCTCGCTTCGCTTGGCGTATCCACTAACGCTGCGGCTCGGGTGGGAGGTTATCTCCTTGCTTCACGGTCGGTGTTGGGAATTAGGTAACAGGACCAAATTGACAAACAACCATAACTAATACGGACCAAAAGGAACGGGGTAACTTCAGGATCACGTCGGTCAGTCACAGACAAGGGGATTAACCCCCCTCTTGGTAAGGGGAGAAGGCCGACGTTTGAGATCCGTAACAATGTATATATATATATACAGTCACGTGAAAAAGTAAGTACACCCCTACATTTATCACCACTTCAAATACCTAAAATTAGAATCAGGTGCACCAGCTCAGGTGCAAATGATTAGAACATCGTTAGAGAGGATCTTGGAGGAACCTGTCTTATTTAAACCTCAGACATTTAGTTTGGTTTGCTCTTTGTTGTTCAAGTGTGCGGCGTCACCATGCCTAGATCAAAAGAACTCTCTGAGGCCTTCAGAAAGAAGGTTATAGATGCCTACGAGTCTGGCAAGGGATTTAAAAAGATCTCCAAACAATTTGAAATCAATCATTCGACTGTCCGGACGATCATCTAAAAGTGAAGAAGATTCCAAACAACTGCCAACTTGTTCAGGCCAGGCCACCCCAGCAAGTTCAGCCCGAGAGCAGACCGCAAGATGCTGAAAGAGGTCTAAGAACCCCAAAATGTCATCACGGGACCTACAGGTAGCTCTTTCCACTGTTGATGTCAAAGTGCACGAGTCTACCATTAGAAAGAGGCTGCACAAATTTGAACTACATGGGAGGTGTGCCACTTGGAAACCTTTGCTGTCCAGAAAGAACATCAGGGCAAGAATAAAGTTTGCCAATGAACACCGAGGCAAAGACCAGCACTTCTGGAGCAATGTGCTCTAGACAGATGAGTCAAAGGTAGAGCTATTTGGCCACAGCACCAGAAGACATGTTTGGTGAAAACCAAAGATAGCATTTGACCACAAGAACCTGATACCAACTGTAAAGCATGGTGGTGGAAATATTATGGTTTGGGGCAGCTTTGCTGCATCAGGGCCTGGGCAGCTCAACATCATAGAATCCACTATGAATTCTTCATTGTACCAGAGGGTGCTTGAGGATAATGTGAGGCCATCTGTCGAAAAGTTGAAGCTCAACCAAAGGTGGACCTTGCAACATGACAATGACCCTAAACATACCAGTAAATTCACGAAGGAATGGCTGAAAAGAAAGAAATGGAGGGTTCTGGAATGGCCAAGTCAAAGCCCAGATCGAAATCCCATCGAGATGTTGTGGGGGGATTTGAAACGAGCTGTGCATGCAGGAAACCCCTCAAACATCGCACGGCTGAAAGAATTCTGTATGGAGGAGTGGGCAAAAATTTCTTCCAGTCAATGTCAGAGACTGGTAGACAGTTATAATTATAAGAAACGCCTACTTGAGGTTGTTTCTGCCAAAGGGGGCAATACCACCTATTAGAGCCAAGGGTGTACTGACTTTTTCCATATGCGAAATTTGCATTTATGTTTATTTAAATTATACAATGGACTCCAAAATGTAAATGTTTCATGATATTTGTTGTATTATATCACCTTTAACTATCAATATTGTTGAAATGAAGATCAAATATCAAATGTTGAAATGTTGATCGAAATGTTGTTGAAATGAGATCAAATGTTGAAATGAAGATCAAATGAAGATCAAAAAATCTCCATGCATGGCTTGCGGACTTCCTCTCTGGTCGTAGTCAACATGTGGCACTGAATGGATTTCTCTCATCTCCCCTCCTGTTCAGGCTGGAGTTCCCCAAGGCAGTGTGCTGGGCCCTGTGTTTTTTCTGGTCTTTATCAATGATCTCTCTGACTCTCTGGAAAATCCTCTCTATCTCTTTGCTGATGACTCCACTCTCTGCCGCTCCATTCCTCTTCCCTCAGATCGGCAGTCTGCAGCCTCCTCACTCTCTGAAGACCTGGACAAAATTACAGACTGGTCAAACAACTGGAACATGTCTTTCAATCCTGACAAATCTCACACTCTTACTATGTCTCTCCGAAAAGATCGACTGGACAACCCTCCCATCTACTTTCTCAACAATCCTCTCCAAGAAGTTATGTCGCTCAAGCTTTTGGGTCTCACTATCTGCCATGATCTTTCTTGGGAAAACCACATTTCCAAGCTGGCCTCCAAAGCCAGTCGCCGACTGGGCATCCTCCGTCGTGCGAAGTCCTTCCTAGGCACACCTGAGCTCCTCACCACATACAAGGCTTTCATCCGCAGCTCAATGGAATACTGTTCTCCCCTATGGGCTGGTGCTCCTGCCTCACACCTAGCTCGGCTTCACGCTGTTGAAACCAAAGCTTTCAGAATCATTGGAATCTCCCGCGATGAAGCTATCTCTGAGGGCCTTTCACTCACTCACCGCAGGCAGGTAGGTGGTCTTTCTGTCTTCTACCGACTCCTCTCCGGCCTTGCTCCCCCAGCTCTCTCTGTGCTCTGTCCCCCAAATATTCCTACAGGTCGCACAAGATCTGCCAGCAACCCTCTGATGGTTAAACTGCCGAAATCTCGGCTCTCTGCTTAACTTCACTCTTTCATTCCTCTTTTCTCCCGCCTCTGGAACAAACTCCCACATTCCCTTCAATCCCACTCCTCCCTCCAGGTCTTCAAAACAGCTGTTCACCACCATCTCTTATCTTCCCCCATCCAAATACTTGATCTTTTCTACCCCCACTAATTCACCCCAGATCCACCTTGTTTGAAATTCCAACTTCTTTCCTGGAAGTCCTGGCAGTGTCCATATGTTTTATACCTCTCCCACTCCCCCTTCCCATGCCTCCCCCCCCAAAGCCCTCTCCCTCCCACAGATCTCTCGATGTCTCCATGTCTCTCGATCCCTGCTCTCAAATGTTGTGTTTGTGTCCTTCCCCCTCTCTCCGCATCTTGTCTACCGCTTCCGATGTTATTTGTTTTATGTGTCGGTTTGTCTTTCTGTGTGATTAATGTTCGCTCTTTCACGAGCCTCGATATTGTATACAAAAAAAAAAAAAAATAATAATAATAATCTGTATGTTGAAATATGTTGAAAAAGTCAAAACTTTACATGGGGTGTACTTACTTTTTCACGTGACTGTATATAAATGTACACATATAAATAAATAAAAATATATAAATAAATATATTTATAAAGAGATATACAGTATAACTATAGAAATATATATATATATATATATATGTATATTGTTACAGACGCGGTTTTAGATGTTAGTTTACCGAGCGGTTTGGTATTACCGCGTCCGCACAGTTACTCCCCGATTAGAACCCTATCCCGCCCGATTCCACTCGAACGTTGGCCAAATCGCGCTATGCTAAATCAATGAAGGAAAGGACACAACGGCTGGGATTAATGAAACGACACAAGGGGGTACAGTTCTCAAGACCTCCGGAGGAGGATATAATGGGTGATGCAGAAACGGGTAGATTACACGGTAAGAGGTAAAGCACAGCAAGATGGGCACTTAGACACAGTCTTATCTTATTCCCGACAGACCACAGACAAACGGGACAAGACTGACTTACACAGGGATTGATGGCAAGGGAGGGCAGGCAGTCGATAGCTCAAGGTGCACCTTGGCTCAGGGACAGGATACAGCTCGGTCCAGTCCAGAGATGCGGGGAGGTATTCAGCGCTTGGTTGGTGGCGTCTCTCTTCCTTTCAGTCCAGCGCGCATCTCACGTCACCTCCCTCTTCCTGTGCATGTCCAGCGGGGAGTGACACGCCCTCGGCTCGTTAGCTCCGCCCCAGATGGAATCGGTCCGCCGCTTCCATTGGGTGCGGGGGTTACTGGGCTCCGCCCTTGACGAGGAGCTGACAGTGAGCCCCTGCGTGGTAACCCCGTCGGAGCACATGTTCAATGGCGGCTAACCAAGCCGGAGTGAGGACGCACACTCCCCGCGCCGCCGCCGCCGCTGTTGTTGTTGTTGTTGTTGTTGTTGTTGTTGTACCATGAGGAAGAGCTGCGGGGCGGTATTGGGAGGTCCTAAACTTTCTAACGGTGCCATACAATCACATTCTGGTGCAACGAAGAGTCAGAATTAATGGAAACGAGTCCTTAACTGACATAGACTAAGAATAACTAGCAAGATGTCCTATAGTTGTCTACGTGAGATGCGGTGAACCTGGGTGCGACATTTAATGGGGGAAATAGGGGAAGGTCGGTTCTACAGAGTGTTGTTTACAGAAAATGGGACTAGGGAATGGGGGATTGGGGATAGTTGGGAAGTATTGGGGAAATAGGGGAATATTTACAAGCGGATATGGATGGAGGCCAAATCCCATATCCGCAACATTGCACCTTCTCTACCTCGGGGCGTCCCGACCCGATAAATTTTTACCTACGTTAGTGTGGCACTCAGATGTAGTTCCCTCTACTATTAACTCAACCCTGAGTGCGACAGTTTTACAGATGTTCACAAATAGTAAATATGTCCCCCTGCGACGTTGCACCCTTCTCCTCACAGAAACACACCCACAGGATAACCGAATCGCGGAAAGAATCCTCAAACTAAACATACAGCCGGTAGGGAGCATTATTTACACAAGACTACACTGATATTTACACTACGATCCAGGACCTGTTTTTGGAGGAACACATGCAGATGTTATGCATAGAGAGAGCACGCATGCCAGCATCGATACACCAACCCACGAGTGCCCTGTGGCCTTACAGCCTTTAATAATGTGCAGAGCACCCCATCCAAGCACCAAAAGCACCACCCCATCATGTACAGTCAGCACCATCCGGTGCACCAATAAAGTGTTCAATAATCACCGGTGGTGTCGCAGCCGGCCGATGTTCTGCTGCTGGTCTTGCCTTGGAGCCCACTTGGTGTTCTGGCTTCCTTCAAAAATAAAGAAAGGCGCCAACCGCGTCCATTTCTAAATTGTGGCCGTCAGGGGGGCCAACTATAAGTGGTTCACCTGTATGGCATAGGTGCCACGTTGACCCAGAGGTCCATCAACGGGTGGTGCTTGGCCGCAAAAGAACTGCGGTCCATGGTGGGCGGCCACAAAAATTGCGGTCCATATGGTGTATCGATCCAGGCAGCAAGCAGCGAAAGTACAGGCCCACAACTGCAGAGCCAGCACCTCTCTCTCCTCTCTCTCTGCCCCAAAGCCAGATCCTCGGAGGTGGGAGACAAAAGAAGAAGACGAGTGAGTAAGGTGGTAAGGGCGCAAAAGTGCACGCAATACAAGGTGATGCACACTGGGGGCACATGGGAACCAGGTGAGACAGGTACGTTCCTACCGTACGCCCCCCCCCCCCCCACCAGGTAACCTACATTGCCCCTCCCTTACCCCTTACTGTATCCACAAAACACAACACTACCCATAAACATCTACTTTACAAATCAACAAACGTCCCTACTGTCTTCCCCGTTCCTCCCATAAACCAAATTCGTCTTCTCTCCCTCCTAACCAATCAAATTTGCCATTTCCAACTCTCATCAAAATTTGCCATCTCCAACTCAACATCAAAATTTGCCATCACCAATTCATCATCAGTCCCTCCTAAGGAGGGAGAGATGGAATCACCCCAATGTCTCATCCACGTCGTGATGCGTCTCACAAATCCACACAGCAATTCTCATTTCCTGCACACAGAACAAAGAAAACACAGGTGTGGAGTCATCATCATCACCTCAGGTAAGTGGCTGCGTATGGTGCGACAGCTTCATCAATCCTAACTATTTCCTAAATGACTTTAACATCTTTACATTACCCGGGGTCTTTCTCCTGCCAAACCATTGGCCCACTTACACTATGGGTTCTAAAAACCAATTCCCATTGACCAATCTGTGGTGCCTCTCAATTTGGGGTCTCACTCCCCCGATTCATCTCCCGGTGCCCTCGCACAATTTCTGGGCTGTGACGTGTAGCTCTCCCAGCAGGTCTACCCACCTGCACACCTCCACCACCGTAGTTGCCACCCGAGCTTACCTGCTCCTCACCCTAACCTAACTAACTGGGGAAGGCCCTCTCGCACTCTCACCCCCTCAGTGCCCTCTCTGGCATGGGCTGCCCGATCCACACCCGGGATCCTCAGGCACCCACTGACACTAACGGCTCCCAGAGCCCACCTGTGGCCTCACCTGGACGACATCCTCACAGTGGTGGAGTGCCCAAACCAACTACACACACTAACAGGCTACACGCCCAGCCATTTCCACAACACTAATGCACCCATCCACAATACCATTCTGCAACTGCACCACAAATGCCAATATCCAACCAGAATTTACCTATACCCTCTACCTAACACTTACACTACCCGCCCCGGGTACTCGTGAAAGGGGTCCACTCTTCCCCCATCCACACCTTCGCACCATGCACACCACTCCGTACCACTTACTCCAACTCTCTCCACACCATTCATTCTCTGCTTCATATATTCCACACACCTGTACTTGCACACCTGTGCTCTCACACCTGGTGCCACCTGCACCCTTCTCTCCCCAAGCGCATTCGCGCTGATCCACAACACTCACTGCTCCACACACCTGTCCAGTTCTCACACAGCATCATCTCATCTAACTACTCCCCTCTGAAACTTGCGCTTCCCAGTCATCCCTTTAAACTATTGCGCTCCCTCGTCATTATAATCCACACTAATCTACCTGCGTCCCCACTACAGGTATCAGTCACTATCTCAACCTTAACGTTACCTAATGTCATCTTCGCTAGATCCCTACACACGATATAACCTAACCCACCCGGGCTAGTTTTCACTGCCATCAACCCCATAATCTAGTGCGCATTTGCCCCACGTTTGTGAGGGATGACAGAGTTGCCATCCCACCACATCGGGCATCTCCCACTACCAATTTTGCACATCAAATTTCAACAAATCAAAAATTTGCCAATCACTACTCATCATCTGCCAATCATTACTGCCAATCCCTTGCCAATCATCAAATTTTGTTTTTTTTTCTAATTTTGGGTCTAAAACACTAACCTCATCACACAGTCTACTCACTAGATCCTCTCGGTGCGCCAATTCACTTCTAAAGCTCGGCTTCGTACAGCCAAGCCATGAATGCGGGTTGTTTGGTGCCAGCGGCTGGATGCGTCCGGCACTCGGTGCAGGGACGGGGGCTTACCCGTGCCGAGATCCCACGCACCACCTCGGCGCGGGGCCATCCAATTTCCCGATCTCGACCTGCCGGCACGTCTCAATAGAAAGTGGTAGCCATGACGACCCTTCCTATCGGGCTGCCCGCTCCGCCTAGTGGAGCACGGACGCGGCCGTTCAAAGCGCGGCCCAGCGTGGATCGCGTACGGCGGTTCTTTCGAAACCGCCGTGGTTCAGATCCCTGCTGATCCTCGCGGCACGCGAAGCTGCCCGACGCGCACCGAGGGCCCGATTCGGCTATAAGTCGTTCTAACCTCTAACCCGGTTACCGTCGATGCTTCACCTGCATGCTTACATGCATACGCTACCCCTTTCTTGCTCATACATCCCGCCGTTTCCATGCTCCTCGTCGTACCTTCTCTAACACACCCAGGTACACTCATTCCACTCCCAGCCTTGGTCACACACCTGACCACCGAACACTTTGGCACACATTCGTTGGTCGCACACCTCACCAACACACCTCTTCACGCCCCTTCCTCGGTCACCTCCTCTGTGACCATCACAGGTGTGCTCTTACTCGCACACCCAACCACGTGCCTCACTACCAATTCCAGCGTGCATTCCCACACACGCTCTACCATTCCAGGTGTGCTTCCTTCCATTCCAGGTGTACATCCTCGCTCACCTGTCACAACCAACTCACGCTCCGTGCCACTCTCACTACTCTCACCTCCACTCTTGACAACGCACTCACCCTTACTCCCGACAGCGCACTCTTTCCTCATGCACCTGTCCGTTACACACCTTTCTCGCGCACACTCTTGCGCACACTCTCCCGTCACACCCTCTGTAACACTCACCACAGGTGTACACTCTTCCTTACTTTTGACAGCGCACTCTTTCCCCATGCACCTGTCCGTCACACATCTTTCTCGCACACCCTCTCCCGTTACATCCTCTGTAACACTCACCACAGGTGTGCATTCTCCCTTTACACCCTCCGTAACACTCCTCACTACGCGCTTCCATGTGCTCCCTCGCACACGCGCTACGACCGACTCACTCTCGACAGCACCCTCATTCCTTGGCACGCACTTTTTCCTCACACACCCCAGAGTCGGACTTTCTCGCACACCTCCTTTTTCGCACCCAGACCTGTCGCACACTTCACCAACGGCCTCTCACGAACACCCGGGTCCATCTCGACCCCCAAGCTTCTTAAATCACCTGGCGCATCATACGCACGACCATATTGGTCACCACTTACACCGGGTCCTCTTCCTCTTCGCTTCTCCTCCATCACCTGCGAATCCCTCATCCGGTTAATGAGCACATCATCACGATCCGAACACAGACTTTGGACCAATTCTTTTACTTCCTCCTTTATCTCTTTCTTATCCTCTCTCCGTCGCTTCTTAACTTCGCTCACCCCTTCTTCCACTTCTTCTAATTTCTGCTTCACCTCTTTTATGTCCCGGTACGTCTCCTCAAGCTCGTCCTCTAAGGCTACCTTGACCGTTTCCATGTGCGTCCTCACCTGCCGGTCCTTCGTCTCCATTACCTCTGTCACCTCGTCCAACCTCGTTGTCAGTCCCTCACGTACCATCTGACATTCCCTCTTCGTCGCTATCAAGTCGTCTTTTAGTTCTTTCTGTGTCGCTTTTAACCCTCCTAGTACCGCCGTGTTCCTTTGTACCTGCTCCACTAACTCAGTCTGTCCCACCGTCAGCTGTTCCACCTCCTGCGTCAGGTCCTCTATGCCCCCTTGTAACTTTACAGTCCCCTTTCTCACCTCCTTCTCCACGCGCTCCTCACAGTGCCTCACCTCCTCGCGCACTCCTCCGACCTCCTCACTCACCCCTCTTCTGATCTCTTCTCCCATCACTTGCATCTCCTGCCCAGATGCCACCCTCATCTGCTCCATTTCCTCCCTGTGAGCATCCAGTTTAGTTTCCACCCCCATTCTGACCCCCTCTATCTGCTGCCCCATTTGTTTAACTTCCCTTTCCGCTTGGTCCCTCATGTCCCTCAATTTGCCTTCCATACTGTTTTCTAACCCCTCTAACCCCTTTGGCATCCCTTCCCTTTGATTCTCTTGAGCGGCCATTCTGTTTTCTACCCCCATTAACCCCTCCTGTATTTCCCCTAATCTATTGTCTAATCCCTCTATTCTACTCCCTAACCCTCCGATCTGGGCCCCCATGTCCTCCCTCAATTTCTCGCTATTGGACCCCATTTGGCCCTCCAATCGCTCACCCTGAGCATCCATCCGGTTCCCCATTACCCCCATTTGGCCCTCCAATCGCTCACCCTGAGCCTCTATACTGTTTTTCAAACCTCCAATTTGGTCTCCCATTTGTCCCATAAGGGCCCTCATTTGCAGGAAAAAAAGGTTTGAATCCACCAACGGCGCTGCTACGGTCGCGGGCGCGGTCGCCGTGGCCATGTGCGAGGCGCCATTTTGCGCGCCTGCCACCCTCACTGCTTCGCTCTCCTCATGTCCCTCAATTTGGTCCTGGATCGACCCTGCCTCACTCTCCTCTACCGGAACCCAGCCATCTTGATCCGCCATAGCGCGACTTTCAAAATTCGGGTTTTTATTTTAAAACAAAACAAATTTCGCCGTTAATAATTTCGAGCGCGTGAAACGCGCTTCGGGTCCGATCTCACTCCTCGACACCAATTGTTACAGACGCGGTTTTAGATGTTAGTTTACCGAGCGGTTTGGTATTACCGCGTCCGCACAGTTACTCCCCGATTAGAACCCTATCCCGCCCAATTCCACTCGAACGTTGGCCAAATCGCGCTATGCTAAATCAATGAAGGAAAGGACACAACGGCTGGGATTAATGAAACGACACAAGGGGGTACAGTTCTCAAGACCTCCGGAGGAGGATATAATGGGTGATGCAGAAACGGGTAGATTACACGGTAAGAGGTAAAGCACAGCAAGATGGGCACTTAGACACAGTCTTATCTTATTCCAGACAGACCACAGACAAACGGGACAAGACTGACTTACACAGGGATTGATGGCAAGGGAGGGCAGGCAGTCGATAGCTCAAGGTGCACCTTGGCTCAGGGACAGGATACAGCTCGGTCCAGTCCAGATGCGGGGAGGTATTCAGCGCTTGGTTGGTGGCGTCTCTCTTCCTTTCAGTCCAGCGCGCATCTCACGTCACCTCCCTCTTCCTGCGCATGTCCAGCGGGGAGTGACACGCCCTCGGCTCGTTAGCTCCGCCCCAGATGGAATCGGTCCGCCGCTTCCATTGGGTGCGGGGGTTACCGGGCTCCGCCCTTGACGAGGAGCTGACAGCGAGCCCCTGCGTGGTAACCCCGTCGGAGCACATGTTCAATGGCGGCTAACCAAGCCGGAGTGAGGACGCACAATCCCCGCGCCGCCGCCGCTGTTGTTGTTGTTGTTGTTGTTGTTGTTGTACCATGAGGAAGAGCTGCGGGGCGGTATTGGGAGGTCCTAAACTTTCTAACGGTGCCATACAATCACATTCTGGTGCAACGAAGAGTCAGAATTAATGGAAACGAGTCCTTAACTGACATAGACTAAGAATAACTAGCAAGATGTCCTATAGTTGTCTACGTGAGATGCGGTGAACCTGGGTGCGACATTTAATGGGGGAAATAGGGGAAGGTCGGTTCTACAGAGTGTTGTTTACAGAAAATGGGACTAGGGAATGGGGGATTGGGGATAGTTGGGAAGTATTGGGGAAATAGGGGAATATTTACAAGCGGATATGGATGGAGGCCAAATCCCATATCCGCAACAATATATATATATATATATATATATATATATATATACATACATACATATATATATAAAGATATATATATATATATAAAGATATATATAAAGATATAAAGATATATATATATATATATATAAAGATATATATAAAGATATAAAGATATATATATATATAAAGATATATATAAAGATATAAAGATATATATATATATATAAAGAATTTAGGGGGGCTTCAAAAAATCAAAATGCAGATTTTCTCCGGGACATGGTCTATTTTTGTTCCTTTAGGTGTCAAAGGACACCACACCAAATTGGAATGGAATCCAATAATATTTAGGGGTGCCACATCAGTGATGAATTTTCCCCCATGCAAAAATAGGAATTCCCATTTTTTGGGCTGTATATACACAAAATAAATACATAATTATATATATACATTAAATATAATATTAAAAATAAATATATAGTAAATATACATTAAATAATAATAATAATATATATTATATTATACATTATATATACAATTATACGATAGACAATTATACAAATATAGACAAATATAATACATTAAATATAATATTAAAAATAAATATATAGTAAATATACATTAAATAATAAATATACATAAATACACATTATACATTATATATATAGTTATATACAATATATTATACATACAGTTTTGAGACTTCCTATGATCACTATCTGGGCAATTTTCATGCATGTTTTGTACAGGTTCCCGGGGTCAGGGGTACGCTTTTTTAGTGTGTAATATGTAGGCCTAACTTATTGACTGTGGCTCTTTTGTAGAGAGTGACCCTGTGGAGTAAGAATTAACAGGATTTTACCCACATTCTTGCTTATTTTGCAGATATGGCATGTGTTAGTACCAGTGTTTCATTGCAAACTCGGGCTCAGGATAATATGTATCTCATTGGGTCCACTTCTGGAGATGCCATCAAAGGTGCCAAGCTCCCGACTGTGCATCAATCTCTTGTCCTGTTTTTCCATCACCTGAAGAAGGAGAATCGCACTGCCCGGGAGAGTGCAACCCTCACCATTGAAGAGGTTGTGAAGTTCTGGGAAAAAGCTCACCTACCTACAACGACGAAGCAGCACTGCATCCATCGTTTGGAGAGGCTATATGAAGAATGGAGGAGCCTCCATAAAGGTGCAAAGCGGGGTGGTGCGACCTAAGAGAAAAAGGAAGCATCCTTCAAGGCCTCCTTGGAGAAGACGTTTGATCTTAGGCATGCAGATTCGGAGGCCATAATCACCAACCCCGAGGACAGGAAGTTTCTTCACGATCAATTCTCAGAGAGGAAGGCTTCAATGGGATCTGTAGACACTGTGTTGGAAGCAAAAACGAAGCGAAAGAAAGAAAGGGAAGAAAAGGAGAAGACTAAGGCAGAGAAGGAAAATAAGAGACAGGAAATGGTCATGAAGGGTGCTACTGCTATGGAAGTCACAGACTCAGACTCTGACTCTGAGACCATGGCACAGGCTGGTTCTTCATCATCTGATGGTGGGATATCTCGTCCCAAGAAAAGAAGGCCTATCAACATTGTCACTCCTGAAGTCGCAGCTTCTTTGGATCGTACGAAAACAAGTGACCGAATGGCTGTCCACAACTTGGCATCCATTTGTAGAGCAGTAGGATGGGATCCTGCAGAGCTGGCACTGAACCAATGGACATTGCGGCGGAATCGCATGATGCATCGATGCAAAACCATGGACGAAATAAAAGAAGCATTTCATCATAATGTGCAGGGTCCTTTAGTGGTCCATTGGGATGGAAAGCTTCTTCCCGATGTCACTGGAGATTTTGTGCATGTGAAGGTGGATCGTCTTCCAATCCTTGTGTCCAACCAGTACCATGGAATGGAGCAGCTGTTGAATGTTCCCAAGTTACCTGACGGGGGAGGAGAAGCTATGGCAACCGCTGTAGTGGACACACTGAAGAGCTGGAACCTTGTGGGCAAGGTGAAGGCTTTGTCTTTTGACACAACGGCCAGCAATTCAGGTGTTCATGGAGGGGCTGCTGTCCTCATTGAAAAGAAGCTACAGACTGAACTACTTCATTTGGCTTGCCGCCATCATGCGCACGAAATCATTCTGGGAGATGTTTTCACCACTCTTTTCGGTCCTTCATCAGGCCCTGACATCCAGCTTTTTAAGCGGTTTCAGGCGAAGTGGCCGTCCATTGACCATCACCAACCAAAAAATGGATTCACAGATCCTGATACCGCAGCTGAGTTTGCACAGAACAATGACATGATGGATGAAGCTCTGGAATTTGCTCTTGTGTGTTTGAAAGATCAGCAGCCACGAGATGATTATCGTGAACTCCTAGAACTGACTGTCATCTACATGGGAGGAATCCCACCTCGTGGAATCCGGATCATGGCTCCAGGAGCAATGCACAGAGCCAGATGGATGGCAAAAGCACTATATTCACTACAGGTGTTCATGTTTCGGTCAGAGTTCCACTTGACACTTCGAGAGGCGAGAGAACTCCGAGCCTTCAACATTTTTGTCTGCCTTGTGTATGTACAGGTTTGGTTTCGGGCTCCACAAGCTATTGAGGCTCCCCTGAATGACATTAACCTCTTCAAGAAGTTGGAAAAGTTTGAACAAATCAATCAGAAGATGGCTCAGGCAGCCTTGAAGGCACTTGGCCGCCACACGTGGTACATGAGCCCAGTACTAGTGGCATTTGCATTCTTTGACACCAGAATTGACAAAGAAAGCAAGATCAATATGATTGAAGCATTGAAAAATGACGGTGAAAACCCCTCTCCAAAGAGACCAGCTATCAAACGAGGAACCGCCCTGTCAATCGCTGGCCTCATAACAAAACACACCAAGCATTTCTTCAGCATCCTAGGGACCCCAACTGATTGGATGGATAAGGATCCTGGTTCATGGGAGCAAGAAACCAGCTTTCAGGAAGCAAAGAAAGCCGCCAGTGGCTTAGTCGTGGTGAACGACAGGGCAGAAAGGGGTGTCGCATTGATACAAGACTACAATAAGCTCCTTACAAAGGATGAAGAGCAAAAGCAAGCTCTGCTCCAAGTTGTTGCTGCTCACAGGAAGATGTACCCCGATGCCAAGAAGGCAACAGTGGTGAAACAGGCCCAGAAATAGGAGTTACATTTCTCATTATATTTGGGTTTTTTTAATATTATGTGATATGGTGTCTCTTCATTTTATGAACTGAACATTTGGATCGTTATCATTGAATTTGAGTTTTCATAGCAATATAGTGCTATTTGTGCAGCTATTGTAACTTGTGTTTGCTAGAATACAAAGAAAGTGAGTGGAGGGTGGATTTTCATAAAACAAACTTCTGGTTTTGCTTTCGATCCATATATAGAAAAGTTTTGTAGACACCTTTAGTTTGAAGGCTGATGTGGCACCCATAAATAAAATCAGATTGCTTTCATATTTGGTGTCTTTTCATTTTGGAACAAAAGGAACAACATAAAGCCATGTCCCAGTAAATATTTAAAAAAAATTATTTTGAGCACCACCCTAATAAAGATATATATAAAGATATAAAGATATATATATATATAAAGATATATATAAAGATATAAAGATATATATATATATAAAGATATATATAAAGATATAAAGATATATATATATATAAAGATATATATAAAGATATATATATATATATAAAGATATATATAAAGATATAAAGATATATATATATATAAAGATATATATAAAGATATAAAGATATATATAAAGATATAAAGATATATATAAAGATATAAAGATATATATATAGATATAAAGATATATATAAAGATATATATATATATATAAAGATATATATAAAGATATAAAGATATATATAAAGATATAAAGATATATATAAAGATATAAAGATATATATAAAGATATAAAGATATATATAAAGATATAAAGATATATATAAAGATATATATATATATATAAAGATATATATAAAGATATAAAGATATATATAAAGATATAAAGATATATATAAAGATATAAAGATATATATAAAGATATAAAGATATATATAAAGATATAAAGATATATATAAAGATATAAAGATATATATAAAGATATAAAGATATATATAAAGATATAAAGATATATATATATATAAAGATATATATAATGATATAAAGATATATATAAAGATATAAAGATATATATAAAGATATAAAGATATATATAAAGATATAAAGATATATATAAAGATATATATATATATATAAAGATATATATAAAGATATAAAGATATATATAAAGATATAAAGATATATATAAAGATATAAAGATATATATAAAGATATAAAGATATATATATATATATATATATATATATATATATATATATATATATATATATATATATATATATATATATGTATATATATATATATATATATATATATACATATATACATATATACAGTATTGGCATTGGGATTTGAGGACATGGAGAAGGCCTATGATGAAACAGAAAACCTGAAAAAGAAAATCAGAAGGAACCCCCCAAAAAATGTAAAGAGCAAATGTGGATTCATCAGGAGGAACCTGGATAGGATTCGGGTTTCAGCCGCTACTCCTCTACCCTCAAACACAGCCAAGCGCTGCCAAGTGAACCTTCCAGAAAACAAAATTCTGCAAGGATTCATTCCAAAAAATTCAAGACACTGTCCAAGACAAGATGGTGATGTTGGCACTGAGTTGGCGAGGAGTGCCGGAAGCAAAACTTAGGTTGGTGGAAGGGATGTACAAGGGAACAACGGGAAGAGTTTTGCTTGGTCGGCAGGAGTTCATTGTGAACATCGGTTTGAGGCAGGGAAGCGCTCTCAGTCCACTCCTGTTTATTATGGTGATGGAGCTGGTAGGCAGGAAGGTAAACATCAGGGGTAGTCTAGGGAGGATGTTGTATGTGGACGAACTGGTTGTTGTGGTGGAGAGTGGGTAGGATATGCAGGAAGTACTGGGGGAGTCTAAGGAGGCATTTTGGAAGCATAGGCTGAAGATGAGTATGGAGAAGATGGAGGTGATGTGGGTTGGGCAGAAGAGAAAAGAAATGAATATCAGGTTGGAGGGGAAGAAGATCAGACAAGGAAATAGGTTTGCTTATCTAGGGGGAACAGGGATCAGGTACGGTCTGTTAGAGGCAGAGGTGCGTGGCAGGATTCAGGTGGATGCGAATGCGTGCAGGAGGGCAGAGGGAGTAATGGCAGACAAAAAGATATCAAGGAAATTGAAAGCGAAGGTTCTGATGGTGTGTGTAATGCCGCATCTTTACGGACCATTGAGATCCCTTAGACCTCTTTACACCCTTACACCTTTACACCTTTGACCCTTTACACCCTCAGACTCTTTAGACACCTAGCTTGGACCTTTACACCGTTTTGACCCTCCACACCCATTTAGACCCTTTTGAGACCTATACGCCTTTGACACTTTTCAGCCCTATAGACCATTTAAGACCCTTTGGACACTTTATACTCCTTTTGCTCTTTCATCCTGAGACCTCTTTATACTTTTAGACCGATTAGGGACCTTTTAAGAACCTCAGACCCATTAGACCATTTATACACTTTAGACCCCTTTATGACCTTTAAGACAGGGCAATATCTCAGGTTACTTATTACAGACTTGCACTACCATATCGTGGCCCCAATAGGCTACCTTAATGCGAACTTCACTTTCTTGTGGAATTCAATGGGGATGGTCTTAACCCTTCTCATGTTCATGCGTGCCCAGCGTGATGAACTTTGGAATCTTCATCTACACAGTTTAAGCTGCATGCGACCCTATTTCAAGAGGTACGGTTGTTACAACTATAGCATATGGGGGGCACATATCTATCTGGCAGAGATGCATCACCTCCCAGAAGTAGTGTTGTATGAGTTCCAGCAAGGGAACTTTGTTGTTAAATGATCATCCCAGAAGCTCAACCAGTTGGACCCTGACCATGACCTGGAATGGTTGAATGGCACCGGAAAAAGGGGAGGATGTATGGTGGGGATAACTAAGGCAACCTCTGCACTCAGCAGGAGGGCTCTTTCCTACAATTTCCAGTCAAACCTTTCTGCAGACAGCTATGCAGTGTTCCAGGTGTGCCCTGAAGCCATACACAAAATTAAGCTTAGCCAGGGAAATGTGACCAAGAGGATGACGTTGCACCTGTTTTCTACCTTGAAGCGGTTCAACGTCTTCGCACCTGAGGTTTGCCCCACTTCTCTTTACAATATTGCTACCAAGGATCTAGCCACTGATACAATCATGACTCCCTTCTGAATGCCAAATAACATGGAAAGGAGAGTCTCGAAGCATTAGTTGAAGAAGGACTGGTATTACAAACTGGAGAATCACCAGTAGTTCCATTCCATGCTACAATACCAAGGAAGAATGCTCCCACTTTTGAAAGATTGTACGAAGTGGTGAGCCACAGTAAAGGTAAGGATAAAATATGTTTTGATATCTGACAGAAGTTTCCTACAACACTTGATCATTACCCTGCGCTCGCGAAGCGAAAATCGTGGTTAAGCATTCATGTGCGTGTGTGTGCCGTACGTGTCTGCATTTAAAAACTTCATTTTCTCGGCAACCGTTGGTCCGATTTACATGGAATTTTCACCATCGGAGGGCCTCCTCCTGTATAATATTATAATGATAATCATGACGTCATAGGTCACGTGGTACAGGCGTCATCTTGGAAAAACTTCGCACCTCTATATATCTGAAACCACTCCATGGAAAAAATTGAGACCTGGCTCATTGTCAACTACTCCCCATGGGGAATAAGATATGTTAATGATGATGTCATCGTTGCCTTCGTTATGACGTCATAATTCGACAAATACAACACATCTATCCGATCATCATAATTTTTTTTTCCAGCAACTGTTGGTCTGATGGACACGAAATTTTCACCATAGGGGCGCCTCCTCCTTTAGAATATTTTAATGATAATCATGACGTCGTAGGTCACGTGGTACAGGCGCCATCTTGGAAAAACCGAAAAATGTTGCACCTCTATATCTCCAAAACCGCTGCATGGAAAAAATTGAAACATGGCTCATTGTAAAGAACTCTAATGGGGAATAGGTGTTGTTAACGATGACGTCATTGGTGCCATAATTATGACGTCATAATTCGACAGGGGCAATGCTTAGTCTAATCAGTTTGAAATGTATTGAGCGTGATCTATGCGATAATTATTATATTAGAGAATATACATTTATGATGTCATTGCTCACGTGGTCTGGCAGCCATATTGGATCAAAGAAAAAAAATGTTCAAAAACAGAAGAGTTTGCTCGCAACAAGTTGACTGCGCAGGGTAAGTATTCTATGAATACCATCTAGTTGCCTATGAAGCAGGCTGCAAGTTTGATCTATAGCATGTGTTGAAGCATGAGTTGATGAAGGTGCCAATATCACGAGCAGAGATGATTGGGCCATTCAGAACTGGCACTAAATCTGTGCTGGCAGACATACTTACTGCAGATTTCGATTGCGCTCGAACCATTGAACTCTGAGGTGTGTCATCCTGTTTAGTAATAGATGGACAGGCACTGCTAGTTACTCTTGGCAAGCCCACCGGAGCAAATACATTTGGTGACCTTGCAGATATCTTCACAACACCAGTATTACATGGTAGTCCATCATACAGGCGAATAGATGTCGTTTTTGAGAGATATTGGGAAGAATCCATCAAGACGAGTACTAAAAAGTGACGCACCAAGAGCACTCGACCAATGTGGCGTATTGTTAAAGGGCGTGAAATTCCTCTTCCCTTTAGCTGGCCAAACTTCCTAGCTTTGCCTGAGAACAAGGCTGACTTGGCAAGGTTTCTATCAGAAGAGCTGGTAGCAAAGGCACCACCTGGCAGGAAGATTGTCACAGGAGGATTTGTTGATGAATGGGAAGTGCAGTCATCACTGATATCCACTGATCGTACTGTGACACACGAAGAGGGAGACATACTGCCGATGCTGCGTAGCATCAACAACTTCAGCAATATGGTCGTGTCTGCAAGAGTCAAGCGATGCTGATGTGCTTCCACTGTTGGTATCACATTATCATTATTTCTCAAGACAAACTCTATGGATTAAGTCAGGCACAAAGAAACCAAAGTATCTGCCTCCTGGGGCTGCAGCATCGCTCCTGCCTTTCCTTGTGCTCACAGTATGTGACACCACATCTTTCATATGCAATCACACAAAGCAATCTGCCTGGAAGGTGTTCATCAAACACCAAATACTTCTTGCTGGCCTAGGAGATAGGCGACTCACAGAAGAAAAGATTGGAGCAGTAGAGAAATGTACATGCCGGATGTACAAGTTAGACCACATTGATGGTAGACATTGCTCACTGCACCATGTTTGCTAAAGCAGAAAAACCAGACGCCACACTACCGACGGGCAATGCTCTGCAGTTTCACATTATGCGAGCGCATTACCAAACCACGATCCGGAACCTAGCTCGCCGCCCAACTCCATATCTGCCGACACCAGAGAGGATGCGATGGGAGTGACAGTGGGAGAAGCTACAACCCATCCTATTGCCACCAGTTACAATTCCTTAAGCCTGCCAGGAAGTCATCTGCCATTCGTGTTACACTTGATTTAAGAAGGCCAAACTATTCCGCGTGGACGTCTGTGGATGCAGCAGATGTACCAATGAGAATGCCTTCGTTTATAAAGATCTAGCAGGAGTACCTTTCGTTGAATATATGCTGGTGAATGTGCCGTTCATCACGTTTCTGAGTTAAGTGTGAAGCCGATCAGGAAGAAGAAGAAGCCGTACCACCAACTTCGTACACTTCTGGAATTGTTTGATTTATTTGTGTGTCAAATGTCTGGTGATTGTTTTGTATTTATTTATGCGAATGTGTACTTGAATATAACTGTCATTGATTTTAAAAAGGCTTAGGCACTATCAAGCGATTGTTTTTTTTTATCCAAAAAAACGAACTTTTTTTATTTCAGCTTTTTGTTTTTTTTTGGGCCTAAAACACTCCCAGGCAGTCACTGATGAACCTCTGAAAGTTTGACGAAGATCCGTTCAGCAATCTCTGAGAGAAATGGCGACACAGACAGACAGACCGACAAACAGCTCTCTTATATAGTAGAAGATAGATGAGAGAAAGTTTATAAAGTGACAAAATCGATGAATTCGTTTCTGAATTGCCTTGTGTCGGCCCAGAAATTTGCTCTGGGCGTTAAAACAGGAGCAAACTTCCTTTTTTGCAGCGAAAATATTCGCCCAAACGACATTTTTTTGTGGTGTTTGAATTAGAACTTTATTTGGAAGCCAAAAATGCAAACAAGAGTTTGTTAACAAGCACAATTGTAATTGGTATGTCCCAAATTACACATAATCTACCTGTTTCAAACTCCTACCAAAAAACGCCTCTTGCCCTTTTTCTGTAGGACATTTCAAAATCTTCGTCCAGCCCACATGTAAAGGGTGTACTGGGTGTGGGATGTACTACGTTTAGGGAAGGTAAAAAGGTCATTTAAACAAAGGCAGCTGGCGAAGAATAAGGACATCACCAGCAATAAAAGTGGCTTTTAATTAAAATCAGAAGGTGATTTAGAAAGCCGGTGCAAGCAATAAAACAGCTGGATATGCAAGTTGATGAATTGCAGGACACACACACAAAGCCAGTTTGGCTAACTGGCTTCGACATAAGTAACAAACTTCCAGGGATTCCTTTCTGAAGTCACACAGTGACGCTGCATTCTTACGCTCTCGTCGCCATGTTTTTCGCCTTGTTTGAAAGCATTTTGATGACCCTCAGCCATGTCCTGGTGGTCGGTGATTCCAGTCGCTCTGTTGTCCTCTGGTGCCTGAAGTAGCAGACAGTACCCCCACCCCCCCCCCCCCCCCCCCTTTAGCAGCAGCTGCCTGGAAGCAGCGCATCGACAACAATGGGTTAGTCTGCAGGAGAGCGACTTTACACCGATTTGGGGAGATAAACGTCCCACTTGAACGAAGTTGCCATCTCAATAAATCTCACTGCAATGTTATGTTTCTCTCTCCACCACAATGGCGGCTAAAGTATATGCTGTAGTGCAATAAAACCTGATGGATGTTTGTGTGGCGTACTTTTCTGTCCCTGATTCCAAGATTTCAAGGTTCCAAGATTCCAAATTTTCCAAGTTACAAGAATTCCAAGAGTCCTGTCGGTTTCTGCAAGAGTTCTAAATTTCAAGAGTTCCATGAGTTGATGTCGGACATATGTTCGAGTTTTTGGTCGAGCCTACAGCTGTTGACAGACAGTTCGCACGGACAGCAGCGCGGTTGTTGATAAAACACCTAACTACCGTGTTTTTCCGCTTTACACACCTTCCGTGTTTTTTGGTTTTCACGTACCGACATTGTTTTTCGGTTTCACACACCGACCGTGTTTTTTGGTTTTCACGTACCTGCTGTGTTTTTCAGTTTCACGTACCGACATTGTTTTTCAGTTTCACGTACCTACCGTGTTTTTTGGTTTTCACGTACCTGCTGTGTTTTTCAGTTTCACGTACCTACATTGTTTTTCGGTTTCACACACCGACCGTGTTTTTTGGTTTTCACGTACCTGCTGTGTTTTTCAGTTTCACGTACCTACATTGTTTTTCGGTTTCACATACCTACCGTGTTTTTGGGTTTTCACGTACCGACATTGTTTTTCAGTTTCACGTACCTACATTGTTTTTCGGTTTCACACACCGACCGTGTTTTTTGGTTTTCACGTACCTGCTGTGTTTTTCAGTTTCACGTACCTACATTGTTTTTCGGTTTCACATACCTACTGTGTTTTTTGGTTTTCACGTACCTGCCGTGTTTTTCAGTTTCACGTACCTACATTGTTTTTCGGTTTCACACACCTACCGTGTTTTTTGGTTTTCACGTATCTACCATGTTTTTCTGTTTCACGTACCTGCTGTGTTTTTCAGTTCAACGTACCTGCCATGTTTTTTCAGTTTCACGTGCCTACCGTGTTTTTTTGGTTTCACGTACCTACCGTGCTTTTTGGTTTCACATACCTACCATGTTTTTTGGATCTCACATACCTACCGTGTTTTTCGGTTTTCACGTATCTACCATGTTTTTCTGTTTCACGTACCTGCTGTGTTTTTCAGTTCAACGTAGCTGCCATGTTTTTCAGTTTCACGTGCCTACCGTGTTTTTTTGGTTTCATGTACCTACCGTGCTTTTTGGGTTTCACATACCTACCATGTTTTTTGGATCTCACATACCTACCGTGTTTTTCGGTTATCACGTACCTGCCATGTTTTTCAGTTTCACGTGCCTACAGAGTTTTTCAGTTTCACGTACCTACCGTGTTTTTTGGTTTCACGTACCTACCGTGCTTTTTGGTTTCACAATCCTACAATGTTTTTCGGATCTCGCATACCTACCGTGTTTTTCGGTTTTCACGTACCTACCGTGTTTTTCGGTTTCATGTACCGACCGTGCTTTTTGGCTTCATGTACCTACGGTGTTTTTCGGTTTCCACGTACCTACAGTGCTTTTTGGTTCACGTACCTACCGTGTTTATCAGTTTTCGCGCACCTACCGTGTTTTTCGGTTCTCACATAACGACCGTGTTTTTTTTTGACTCTGCTGACCTTTCGGTCATCACACCATTTTTTTCATTTCGGTCATTTTTGTCTACTTGAATGGTTATAAAAAATTTGTAATATTTGCTGTATTTTAATATACTACATAATTTGGTGAAACCATTATTTCGGAGGTTGCTTTGGCAAGATACAGGTTATTGAGTATTACAGGTAGATCATCAAAAAGGGAGGTATTCAAGCTTTCTAGTGGATGACCTTTGCTTTCCACCCTATAAAACATTCCTGCTTAGTTTGACATGCAAAGTGAATTGCCAGGCTCCCTGTGGATAAACATCCCAGGGCACGCTTTGTAAAATGCTACCTACGCATCCTTTGGCAGTAAACGATCCTTACTGCCCCCCTACCCAGGGTGTCATTCGTGAAGAGGAGGCAAGTTATCGCCAGAACCCTGTCAACACATTACAAATTCCTGCCCAAATCACATTCCGTCAAATTCCAGGTCTGGCTGACCGGTTCAAGAAACATTTCAGCCAAACGTTTTTCCCAACTGAATCCACAAGAAGGAAGGAATTATATGAGCCTTTAAATGAGTATTCACAAAAAGTAGTATTTTTTTTTTTTGGATACAACTGGCATTAAAAAATATTGATTAATATGGATCTCGTCAACCGTTTATGAAACTAAGTGTGGGATGTAAAGAGCCATATGTGGTTGTCCGCAAGTATTCTCCTACTTCATATCTGATATTCCTTCCCCCTTTCCATCTCAGACATTTGTCTCTGTCATCTGCCCATAACTAGACCAACCAAGTTGTCATTTTTCAGGAAGCAACCCAAACAGTCTTATACCCTCCTCGATATGAGGTACCCTCCTCAAATCAAAGAAAACGATTCACTTCGACTGTTTTATTTATTTATTTTTGGCCTTCGCTGTCTCATCATCTTATTTACTCCAATCCTTAAAGATTACGAGCTCTCACTATCTCTTTACATCCCCTATTTCTATTTCCGAACTCTTCCCTCATCACCGTCCTCTCTAATCCACTTGCACTTTTCATTTTTCTGACACAGCTTATCAACTTCTGGCTGCTCACATGTCTTTTAAAAACTTATACTTTGTCATGTCTGTCTGTATGTGCTTACTTTATATCCATTCTTGATATGGTGGCCTCTCAAACCTCTGTCTTCAGATCTTCATGTGCCTTGATCTCTACAAAATATCTTCATATCTTGATCTCTTCATATCCCTTTCTCCTAGCTATTCTGAAATCTATGACAAACTTTCAACAGCTCTCCCTACCTCTTCCTCCTCTTCCACATCTTACCCTACCCCCCCTCCCCCCTGTTCTGTATCCGATGCTCCCCCTTCCACTTCATTAACGGTGTGGACCTCAAACATCCGGGGCCTTCACTCAAACTTGACTGATGTCTCCATACAGGTTGCTTCTGACAAACCAGACTTGATCTGCTTAACAGAAACTTTCCTCCTTCATGATGTCTCTGATTCCTTAATATCTCTCCTGGGTTACTCCCTCCATCGGTATGATAGACCTGAGCCTCGTCCTGGAGGTGGGGTTGCTATCTTTATCAAAAAAACTCTCTTCCTCACTCGCCCTGCACTGCCCTCTCTCCACCTCACCCCCAGGAGTACCTCTGGCTACGGCTTACCCTTCGCTCCCACCTTTTGTTCATAAGTGTGTTGTACCGTCCACCAAACAGTGATGACTCCATCTACATCTTGCTGTCTGATAACATGGAGCAACTTCTATCTACTCATCCCAACTCTCTCTTCCTCATATGTGGTGATTTCAACTGTGTTCATGCCAGTTGGCTGGGTGTGGGTACCTCTCCCACCAGCCATGGCTCCTCAGCAAAGGACTTCTGCGACTCACTGGGACTGACACAATCTGTGAATTTCCCGACCCGGATCTCAGTCAACGGAACATCTTCTCTTCTAGACTTGTTATGCCTAACTTCCCTGCAAATGTCTGCTGCTCTTCTTCTGCTCCAATCGGCTCATCTGGTGAAGTGCTTGTTAAAGTGGACATCTCTCTGACCATTCTCAGAGAGCCTCCTCAGCATCGACGAGTCTGGCATTTCAATCAGGCCAACTGGCACGGTCTTCAAGCAGCCATCAATCATCTGGACTGGTCTCCCATCTCTACTGCCTCTGACATCAACTCATCCTGGGATTTCTTCCAAAGTAAATTGCTCTCTCCCATGTACAGATTTATCCCATCTCGTCTTCAGTTGTCATACCCTACCTCCAGTCCATGGTACACGGAATCTTGCGGTGAGGCAGTTGCCCAGAAACAACTTGCCTCCGCCTCCTGGAAAGCAAATCCAATGGAAGGAAATCTCATTTCCTTTCAAAAAGCCCGAAACAAGTGTGTATCCACCCTCAGGAGAGCCGGGAAACAACATCTCTCCAATCTCAAGACCGAACTCTCAAACCTGTCTCCCTCTTCCAAATCCTGGTGGCATCTGGTCAAATCTGTTTCTGGTGTATGTTCCCCCTCCACCCCCTCCCTTACCTCAAATGGCTACACAGCTGACTCCGCACGTGAAAAAGCTGAATTCCTCAACTCTGTGTTTGCCTCAAAATCGTGTGTCCCAAACCCATCCTTCTCTGTACCCACCGTACCCAGTCGTACCCAGCTGCTCCTGGACTCTGCCTGCCATGGACCTTCCTTGGTCCTTTTCTCCGAACAAGGTGGAAAAGTTTCTGTCAACCCTCGACTCTGATTCTGCAACTGGACCTGACGGCATCAGCCCACGGGTCCTAAAATCCTGTTCTGCCGCTCTTTCACTCTCTCTCTCTGTTCTCTTCACCCTCTATTTTGCTCAAGGTCATCTGCCATCAGCTTGGAAATCAGCCAACATCACCGCTTTACACAAAAATGTGCAAAAACAGATCCTTACAACCACAGACCAATCAGCCTTCTCCCAATTATCAGCAAAGTCATGGAATCCATCATTGCTTCGGATATCAAATCTTTCCTCTTCTCAAATGGCTTGATCTCTGATCATCAATTTGGTTTCAGACCAGGTCACTCTACTCTAGACATGCTGCTTCTGCTGTCTCAACAATGGATGGAGGTCCTTAATGCCAAACAGGAAATCAGAGCTGTCTCCCTTGACATATCACGTGCCTTCGATACGGTCGGGCACCCCGCTCTAGTCACCAAACTCTCCTCCGATGGTATCCATGGAATTCTCCACGCAAGGCTTGCAGACTTCCTCTCTAGTCGTAGTCAACGTGTGGCCCTGAATGGGTTTCTCTCATCTCCCCTTCCTGTTCAGGCTGGAGTTCCCCAAGGCAGTGTTCTGGGCCCTGTGCTTTTTCTGGTCTTCAACAATGATCTCTTTGACTCTCTTGAAAATCCTCTCTATCTCTTTGCTGATGACTCCACTCTCTGCCACTCTATTCCTCATCCCTCAGATCGGCAGTCTGCAGCCTCATCACTCTCTGCAGACATGGACAAATTCACAGACTGGTCAAACAAGTGGAACATGTCTTTCAATCCTGACAAATCTCACACTCTTACTATGTCTCTCTGAAAAAACCGACTGGACAACCCTCCCATCTACTTTCTGAACAATCCTCTCCAAGAAGTTCTGTGACTCAAGCTTTTGGGTCTCACTATCTGCAAAAATCTTTCCTGGGAAAACCACATTTCAAATCTGGCCTCCAAAGCCAGTCGCCAACTGGGCATCCTCCGTCGTGCAAAGCCCTTCCTTGGCACACCTGAGTTCCTCACCACATACAAGGCTTTCATCTGCAGCTCAATGGAATTTTGTTCTCCCCTCTGGGCCTGTGCTCCTGCCTCACACCTAGCTCGGATTCACGCTGTTGAAACCAAAGCTTTCAGAATCATTGGAATCTCCCGTGATGAAGCTAACTCCGAGGGCCTTTCACTTACTCACCGCAGGCAGGTTGGTCGACTTTCTGTCTTCTACCGACTCCTCTGCGGCCTTGCTCCCCCAGCTCCCTCTGGGCTCTGTCCCCCAAATAATCCTGAGGGTCGCACAAGATCTGCCAGCAACCCTCTTGTGGTTAAACTGCCAAAATCAACACTCTCTGCTCACCTTCACTCCTTCATTCCTCTTTTCTCCTGCCTCTGGAACAAACTCCCTCACTCTCTTCAATCCCACTCCTCCCTACAGGTCTTTAAACCAGCTGTTCACCACCATCTCTTATCTTCCCCCATCCAAAACCTTGATCATTTCTACCCCCGCTAATTCACCCCAGATCCACTTTTTTGAAATACCAACTTCTTTCCTGGAAGTCCTTGCAGTGTCCTTGTGTTTTATACTTCTCCCCCCCCCCCCCCCCCATTCCCACGCCTCCTCCCCCCCAAGCCCTTTCCCTCCCACAGATCTCCCGATTTCCCTGCTCTCAAATGTTGTGTTTGTGTGCTTCCCAATCTCTCCCCATCTTGTCTACCGCTCCCCCTCCCCTTATTATATGTTTCATGTGTCTGTTTGATTTTTTGTGTAATTAATGTTTGCTCTTTCGCGAGCCTCGATCTTGGATACAAAAAAAAAGAAAAGAATAAAGATAAAACACACACGCACACACATATACAGTGCCTTCAGAAAGTATTCACATCCCTTGACTTTTTCACATTTTGCTGGAAAAGCTTGAATTAAAAATTGATTAAATTCAGTTTTATTGTCACTGATCCACTGATCCCCATAATGTCAAGGGTGAATTTTTATTTTTATTTTCTAAATTCTTACAAAATAATTAAAAGTGAAAAACTGAAATGTCTTGAGTCAATAAGTATTCAATTCCTTTGCTATAACTCTCCAAATTCAGTTCAGATGCATACAATTTCCGTTGGTCATCATTGACATGTCTCCTCAACTTGACTAGAGTCGACCTGTGGGCAATTCAATTGATTGGACATGATGGAGAAAGAAACACATGATGGAGAAAGAAACACATGGACATGATGGAGAAAGAAACAAGGTCCCACAGTTGACAGTGCATGTCAGAGCAGAAACTTTAACATGAAGTCCAAATAACTGTCCATAGAACTCCGCGATCTATGTGAGGACGCATAGATCTGGGGAAGGGTATAACACAATTTCTAGAGTGTTGAAAGCTCCCAAGAGCACAGTGAGCTCCATCATTATGAAATGGAGCGAATATGGAACGACACAGACTCTCCGTCCAACCAAACTGAGCAACCACGGAAGAAGGACCTTGGTCAGGGAGGTGAAAAAGAACTCAAGGACCACTCTGACAGAACTACAGAACAGAGTTCCTTGGCTGAAATGGGAGAACCTGCAGGAAGCACAACAATCTCTGCAGCACTTCACAAATCTAGGCTTTATGGGAGAATGGCCAGATGGAAGCCACTCCTGGGAAAAAGGCACATGAGAGCACACCTGTAGTTTACAGAAAGGCACAGGAAAGACTCAGTCAGAGCATGAGTCAAAATATTCTGATGTTTGTTGAGATGAAAAATGAACTCTTTGGCCTGAATGCAAAGCGCTACATCTGGCAGAAACTGAGAAGAGCTCACGACCCATCTAACACCATCCCTAGTGTGAAGCATGGTGGTGACAGCATCATGCTATGGGGATGCTCTTCAGCAACAGGGACTGGGAGATTTGTAAGGATGGAGGGAACAATAAATGGAGCCAAAAACCAGCAAGTACTTGAGGAGAACCTTCTTCAGAGTGCAAATGACCTTAGACTGCGGTGACGATTTATGTTCCAACAGGACAATGACCCCAATCATACAGCCATATACATATACAATCATACAGCAACACTGAATTGGCTTCAGAACAAGAATGTGAAAGTCCTTGAGTGGACCAGCCAAAGCCCAGACTTGAATCCCATTGAAAATCTGTGGAAAGACTTGAAATTTCCTGTTCACTGATGCTCCCCATCAAACTTGACAGGGCTTGAGCAAATCTTCAAGGAAGAATGGGAGAAACTCCCCAAATCCAGATGTGCAAATCTGATACAGACATACCCAAGAAGACTCGAAACTGTAATCGCTGCCAAAGGCGCTTTTACAAAGCATTAAATCAAGGAGTTGAATACTTTTGCAAAGTAGGTATTTCTGCATTTCATTTTTAATTATTTTGTAAAAAATTCTTTAAAAAACCAGAATTCCACTTTGACATTATGGGGTATTTTGTGTAGATCAATGACAAAAACAAATCTCAATTATCCATTTAAAATTCAGGCTGTAACAACAAAATGTGAAAAAGGCAAGGGTTGTGAATACTGTTACGTTTTTGGGGTAGGTGATGACATACCATAGTGGCGATAGGGTTGTGTAGCATTATCATGGACTGTGGACGCGTAGGAGACATTTCGATGTACATAAGCAGGGAAACTGTGAGCTTAAGGTTGTTTATTTGTTCTTCACATGGGAGGGGGGGCGGGGGGGGGGGAGACATGCTAATTAGGCAGGGTTTAAGGATAAATTCCCCAGTGTGTGTTTCCCCCCGTGATCAATCCCCTACATTTTTACGGCTGGCCATCAAAAATCAGCTCCATTAACCAACAACTCCAACATGTTGCCGACGGAAATCCAGCACATTCACCATCGGGCTAAACCCCGCCCCACCACGGCCGACGTAATCCGAACATTCCCGAAGAGACTAAACTCCGCCTCGAAAGGTTCGTAACTGACAGGCAACTAAGCCCCGCCTACAGGACCGAGTAGGGGAAAAGGCCACGCCCCTAGCTTTTGCGATTGATCGTATGACGTCACAGAGTGAGAAGGTTCGAGCATTGCAGAGGAAGAAGAATCACTCACTCTCTCTTGGTTTTGGGCTTGCTGAACAAGAAGCTTGCCATTGTTGGTGCGGTTGGTCCGTTGGGATTTGTATACGCTTTTGAAGAAAGTGAGGAACTCTTGGCTGCGTGGGCAGCATTGCGAGGGAGGAAGAAGAGCGGTTGGCTCTCTCAGTCTTTTGCTCTCTCTTTTTGTCCTGGTTGCACCGGCAGACGACTGCTTCTTGCCCTTGGCCACGAGTGGAGCGAATTTCGGAGCCTAAGTGCCACTTGGAATAAATGTGGAAGGAGGTAGGGTTGATCTGTGGTGCTCTTCAGGAAAGCTGTGGCTGCGCTGTGCTTTCTGGTGAGGAGTGAGAGTGAAAGGTCTTGAAGTGGCTTCATGGCTCGGGGTGCTGGTGTGGTGGACTGGCACCATTGTGGACGTGTCGACGCTTGGTCCTTTCGCCAACCGCCCGGACCCGTTCAACGACCACCAAGCATCCAAAAGTCCTTGTTGAGGCTGTAGCTGAGTGTCGGCCGATGAAGAACATTTATTTTTCTTTTGTCTTTCCCCTTGTCCGTATTTGTGTCAGTGTGGATGGTCCCTCAAGTTAGGTTTATAGTTTTACCTCAGCATTCATTTTTATTGTCTTACCTTTATTTCATTAAATTTATTATTGTGCATTTCATTTGTCATATTGTTGATTTTCCTTGTCTCATTTCTGTGTTTGTGGGTTCGAGGAATAAGCTCCGTCGCTTTTGTCCATGCAGGTAAGCCCTGGTTTCCTTTGTCCGTGCACGACGGACAGACAGCCAATTTTTGGCTTGACCACCCGTTCGGCTATCTGCCGCCCATGACCTTAATCACCGGCGACATGACAATACTTTCAGAAGGCACTGTGTGTGTGTGTATGTATATTTATTTATATATATATATATATATATATATATATATATATATATATATTCTGTATATATACACAGTGCATTCAGAAAGTATTCAGACCCCTTCACTTTTTTCACATTTTATTATGTTGCAGCCTTATGCTGAAATCGTATAAATTCATTTTTTCCCTCATCAATCTACACTCAATACCCCATAATGACAAAGAGAAAACAGGATTTTAGAAAATTTTGCAAATTTATTAAAAAGAAAAAACTGAAATATCACATTGACATAAGTATTCAGACCCTTTGCTATGACACTTGAAATTTAGCTCAGGTGCCTCCCATTTCTCTTGATCATCTTTGAGATGTTTCTACACTTTGATTGGAGTCCACCTGTGGTAAATGCAATTGATTGGACATGATTTGGAAAGGCACACACCTTTCTATATAAGGTCTCACAGCTGACAATGCATATCAGAGCAAAAACCAAGCCATGAGGTCGAAGGACCTGCCTGCAGAGCTCAGAGACAGGATTGTGTCAAGGCACAGATCTGGGGAAGCCTACGAAAAAATTCTGCTGCATTGAAGGTTCCCAAGAGCACAGTGGCCTCCATAATTCTTAAATGGAAGAAGTTTGGAACAACCAGGACTCTTCCTAGATCTGGCCGCCCGGCCAAACTGAGCAATCGGGGGAGAAGGGCCTTCGTAAAAGAGGTGACGAAGAACCTGATGGTCACTCTGGCTGAGCTCCAGAGATCCTGTGTGGAGATGGGAGAAACTTCCAGATGGACAACCATCACTGCAACACTCCCCCGATCTGGGCTTTATGGCAGAGTGGCCAGACGGAAGCCTCTCCTCAGTGAAAGACACATGAAAGCCCGCTTGGAGTTTGCAAAAAAGCACCTAAAGGACTCTCAGTCTGTGAGAAACCAGATTCTGTGGTCTGATGAAACAAAGATTGAACTGTTTGGCCTCAATTCTAAGCGTCATGTCTGGAGGAAACCAGGCACCGCTCATCACCTGCCCAATACAATCCCAATGGTGAAGCATGGTGGTGGCAGCATCATGCATGCTGTGGGGGTGTTTTTCAGCAGCAGGGACTGGGGGACTGGTCAGGGTTGAGGGAACAATGAACGGAGCAAAGTACAGAGATATCCTGAATGAAAACCTGAAACAGAGCGCTCAGGACCTCTGACTGGGCCGAAGGTTCACCTTCCAACAAGACAATGACCCTGAGCACACAGCCAAGACAATGCAGGAGTGGCTTAGGGACAACTCTGTGAAGGTCCTTGAGTGGCCCAGCCAGAGCCCTGACTTGAACCCAATCGAACATCTCTGGAGAGACCTGAAAATGGCTGTCCACCGACGGTCCCCATCCAACCTGACAGAGCTTGAGAGGATCTGCAATGAAGAATGGCAGAAAATCCCCAACTCCAGGTGTGCAAAGCTTGTCGCGTCATACCCAAGAAGACTCGAGGCTGTAATCGCTGCCAATTGGTGCTTCTACTAAGTACTGAGTTAAGGGTCTGAATACTTACGTCAATGTGACATTTAAGTTTTTTCTTTTTAATAAATTTGCAAAACTTTCTAAAATCCTGTTTTCTTTTTGTCATTATGGGGTATTGAGTGTAGTTTGATGAGGGCAAAAATGAATTTAAATGATTTCAGCATAAGGCTGCAACATAACAAAATGTGAAAAAAGTGAAGGGGTCTGAATACTTTCTGAATGCACTGTATATATATATATATATATATATATATATATATATATATATTGGCCATTTGGGGACTTGGCCTTGATTGGCCAGGTCCCCAAATACACTTCGAACGGAAGGTCGGATAATTCACTTTAGATAACTTTTGAAACCATTTCATTCATATCAAACAATAAAATGAGACGTGTAAAGATGAATCTGTGCCCTACTCGCATCTTGAGCAGCTGGAAAACAAATGAGGATTTGACCATAAGAACTAGTAAATCCCATTTCACCGTTTTCTGACCCTCAAACTGTCAAACCAATTCATTGCACAGCTCAGTATGACGATTGGGAATAGTTAGCAAAGCTCGTGACGTGTAAGTCATTGCATTTTGGTTCCCAGAGTTCTCCAACCTCTCGGGCTCGGTTACCGCTTGATTTATTTTGAAATGCTGTTTGGGAATACAGTGGTAAGAGCGAAGGAGAATATACAGTTTCCATTTGGAGATCAGAATTGACCATTTTGTACTTTTTGCGAGTTCATAATTATATTTATAACTTAGCGAAGCCTTTCTGTTGAAACTTTTCAGAAATCTTTTTTTTTCATTTCATTGTTGAGCATCTCTGTGATTTGTAAAACTGCTGTACATTTGTGACTTCTCACAAGTCCCAAAGGGGGGGGGGGAGTAAAAGGCCAATGGTGATGCCGAGGTTCCAATTTTTTTTTGTTCTACCACTTCTTCTTCTTCTTCTTCTTCTTCTTCTTCCTTCCTTTGTAGTACATGGCTGTGGGTAGCGTCATTTGCTGGCGGCGCAGCTGTGCAAATAGATGCAGTTCGCCTTGTAAGTTCGAGCAGGAATTTTGAATTTGGACAGGGTGCCAGCGTTAACTTGTCTACCATTCTAGAAGGATCTTTTAAGAGATATCGTGCTCACATAACCTCCATCCACCTTAGGTGGTGGTGGTAAAAATGTCACCAGTGTTATAAAACTATTCAATAATACATTCCCACACATCTTGGGACGCATATCTTTCAACTGCCACCATCCTCGATGCCATTATCACCACAATAAAATTAAGCTATATAAATAAGAAAATCACAACTTTAATAGAAATACGCTTTGTGGAGTCGTGACTTAGGCCCTTGTCTAAACTAGATGGCCATCTTGAAACTGGATGCATGAGCTCAGCTCATCTGGCCTGTGGCGAGATTGCCTTCGAATGGTCTTTTCCTGCGCTTCGTTAACAGTGTGTGACGCCCAACCTTCCACGACGTCTCCATTCCGAACACTAATCTGACTCAACTTTGCTCATGTTCCCATATCTGGACGGGATTGGTCACATTTATAACCGTTATTCATAGGCCAAAGGAAGTAAACGCTACTGATGCATTGGACAAAGGAAGTTAAATGTTATTTAGCTCAGTGATTATATTAATTAATTCCTTGTATGTTGTTCCCTCTGTAAATGATCTCTATGTCCCTTATGGCACCGCATTAGACACTGGTTGAAATCACCCATTAACTTCACTAATTAATAATTAAACCACCGGAAGACAGGACATTGAGCGCTGCTGCTAATGACATTGACTTTGGAAGCGCACAGAACGGGCAGGCCGAGGCCATGCCCCAAGGAGCCGTCATTGGCCAGGGTCCTTGATTGAAGGGGAGGACTGGTAGGGAACAACTCGCTGATTGGCGAAGCACAACCGATGACGTGAGAGGTAAAAAAATAAAGGAACGCACTGGCGGACATTTTCTGGCTCTGCTTCTGGTCTTGATCGCGTGCAGTCGGTATTTATCTCTCTTGATTCTGGAGGTGATTTTTGACAGTTGTGTGTCGACGTTCCTTCTTGCACTTGCGCCTTCTCATGCTGGAGACAACAGCGCACGGTTGCAATTCTCTCTTACACTTCCTTCTCGTTCTGGATATTAAAGCAAACGGTGGCGCTTGCTCTCTGCACGGGGAGGCTTCATCATAAATGCCCGCGTTCCGAGACTTTGCTGGTGGTCGTGAAGAGGGCGGCGGGTTTCCAGGCCAGAAAGACGCGTGGACGAGCGCTGCCGGCTCGCTGCAGTGTGAGACACAGAGCGAGTCGGTTCCCGCCAACGACAGAGCGGTTCCCGCCTACGACCGAGCGGTTCCCGCCAACGCCCCAGACGATTTTGATGACCCCTGACGAGACCCCACCAGTCATCAGAGTTAAGTGCACACACACCCATTTATTTTCAGTTATCCTTCCCTTTCGTCTGTTTTCAAGTCTGTTTGTGGGGACGTCCTATTTAAGAATTTAGTTCATTGTGCATTTCTTCGCTACCGGCATTTTCTTTAATGAACCTGTTTCTTTTTGTACATTTTAAATCCGGTTTCGTGTGACTTTATTTTTTGCAGGTTTGAGGACTGCCGGTAGGATCCATTCAGGTAAGTGCTCTTCAGCATCTTCAACGCTTCGGAGTAACAGCTTGTTCGGCTATCCGTTCCTTGGAAAGATTTTAATCACAAGGAACGCGACAATATCAAATATAGAAAGCTCTAACCACTCACTGACTGACTGACTGATAGTAACATTTGGTACCTTCTGGGTGTCGTAGAAAGCTGAAATTTGGCGTGGCGATGGACATCAAAGCCGGTACACTGGGAAAAATCACAGAACCATTGGAAAGGATCTGCAAATGAAAATTAACGTTAAAAAACTGTAAGGGTGTCCAGAGGGGGCATCGACATAGGGGTTCAGTGGGGGGTCGCTCATTGCCTCAGGGCCCGGGGTCTGTTGAGGGGCCCAAGCCCCTCCTGTAAAATTTTTAAACAGTACAGTGAAACCCCTCTTCGGCTCATCCTCATTTCCTCATAGTTACATTTAAACCCAGAAGCTGATTTTGCTTTCCTTGCCGGAAACAAATCAACATTTACCGCTGTCAATGGTACAATTTCAAACTTTAGAGAAAATGGTATTAACCAGAAATTTGTGTCACAAAGAAATGGGTTTATATCCTCTTTGTCCAAAAAAGATTATTAACAATCTTCACACGTATTATTTTGCCAATCTTAGGGAGAAATTTGTTCAACAGTCGAGGTTGTGAATTGACTCGATCAGTCCAAACATCCCACTATCTCCTTTATTTTCCATCATACGGCTAAATAAAAGTGACCATCTGTTTTAAAAAAGGTTTTTTGTTTTTCATAAAAGAAAGTTCCTCAAAAGGGTGGGGTGGAGGCCCCGAGGTTGTTTGCCTCGGGGCCCGTGCTGGCTCTCGACGCGCCTGGGTGTCCGTAAAAAAAAATACAAACCTCAATCGATATCTAGTATTTGAAAATTGTAATTTCGCTAAGTGTAAACTGTGAAATAAAAATTTCAATGAAAATTAACTTAAAAACCGTAAACGAGTCCGTAAAAACAAAAAACAAAACCTAAATTCATATCTAGCAGCAGGTCAGTGTTGCTTGCCTATAATCATAAAGCTCACATATGAAGGTTACGTATGCTTACTTAATGTTACGTCTGCTAACTTACTTAATGGTTACGTACTTAATGTAATGTTTTAAAAGAAGTTTGGAACAACCAGGACTCTTCCTAGAGCCCACAGAATCTTGTTTCTCACAGTCTGAGAGTCCTTTAAGTGCTTTTTTGCAAACTCCAAGCAGGCTTTCATGTGTCTTTCACTGAGGAGAGGCTTCCGTCTGGCCACTCTGCCATAAAGCCAGATCAGTGGAGTGTTGCAGTGATGGTTTTCCTTCTGGAAGTTTGTCCCATCTCCACACAGGATATCTGGAGCTCAGCCAGAGTGACCATCGGGTTCTTGGTCACCTCCCTTACCAAGGCCCTTCTCCCCCAATTGCTCAGTTTGGCCGGGCAGCCAGCTCTAGGAAGAGTCCAGGTTGTTCCAAACTTCTTCCATTTAAGAATTATGGAGGCCACTGTGCTCTTGGGAACCTTCAATGCAGCAGAAATTTTTTTGTTGGCTTCCCCAAATCTGTGCCTCAACACAATCCTGTCTCTGAGCTCTGCAGGCAGTTCCTTCGACCTCATGGCTTGGTTTTTGCTCTGATATGCATTGTCAGCTGTGAGACGTTATATAGACAGGTGTGTGCCTTTCCAAATCATGTCCAATCAATTTAATTTACCACAGATGGACTCCGATCAAAGTGAAGAGACATCTCAAAGATGATCAAGAGAAATGGGAGGCACCTGAGCTAAATTTCAAGTGTCATAGCAAAGGGTCTGAATACTTATGTCAATGTGATATTTCAGTTTTTTCTTTTTAATAAATTTGCAAAACTTTCTAAAATCCTGTTTTCTCTTTGTCATTATCGGGTATTGAGTGTAGATTGATGAGGGAAAAAATGAATGTAAACGATTTCAGCATAAGGTTGCAACATAACAAAATGTGAAAAAAGTGAAGGGGTCTGAATACTTTCTGAATGCACTGTACAAGAAAGGTTGTGGCATTATTGTCTTCAATAAGGCTGGCAGGATGGCCTTGAGATGTGCACACGCCTCCAAACTGTGAAGCCTGGGTTTGAATCCTGACACAGCTATAAACCATCATCCTGTTGTCTCACAGGCAGGGTGATTGATTCATCAATGTGTGTGCCGTCCTCGGATGGTCTGCTGGTGTTAGTAGTTTCACGTTAAGGATCCCACGGTATCCTTCGCGAAGAGTTTGCAAGCTATCACTGGCACCCTGAACAAATTACGAATTACAGCCCAAACTTACAGAGGGCACAGCCGTGCCCTCACCCAGTGATGCTACCCTGCAGCCCTGTGCTGCATATGAGAAGCAAAAGTTTGCTTTTTGAAATCCCAAATGACATTCAGATCAGTTCATGTTGACCAATCACAGCAAGTGAGCAACGAAATCTGTTGTCTGTCATTGGACCAACCCGACTCCATCACATTTGCATTTTAATTAAATAAATACTAGAAACGATGACATTTGAAGTGTTTGCACTAAAAACAACAACAACAGCAAGAAATACTTTCCAAAAGGAACTTTTTGCCCATATGCGTAATGCGCATCACGCACCCACTTCCCACCCGGAGTTATCCAGGTGCAGAGTAGTTCTTTTGCTGAGAGTTTGCGGTGGTGTGTGGGAGACCAGGGGGTAGTTGTCAGCTGCTGACAGCCAAGCTGGGCCAGCCAGTGGGGCACACTCCATCATGCCTATGTTTTTCAGCACAAGGTGTGCGTTCTCAGCCCCCCTAACCCCCAAACCTCCCTTTCCTGAGCCAAACCTGCAAAATACGTAGGGATTGCTTGTAGGCTCTGGAGGGCATAAGTGGGAATGCTGAGCCCAGTCCACGATAAATTGCCAGGCACCGATTCTGCTGTACAAGCAAACATTAAATGGTAATGTGAATCATTGCTACTTTCCAGGACTATAAATTACAGAATGAAATGCTTGAATGCCCTGCTGAGTGAAAACACTTTTGGAAAATCGAAACGGCTGCCAGTGTTTGTAATTTATTTTTATTTCATTTTTCTTCGTGTATCTTTAACTAGCAATAACAGTTTGCTTCAGTGCTATCCACATATTATGTATGCAATATCGTAGAATGTTTTATGCCCTAAACCATCCCACCATACCTGTCCTACTTTTACCAATTATTGACATACTTTATTTCTCCACTATCCTCCTTAACTCTCCTATCTTCCTTTTTTTCTTTCCGATTGGACTCCTCCCCTCGCCTTCGGAGCCTACCCGGCGATGACGCGCGCTGAAAGGGAGTACTCAGTTTTCACTCCGTTCGTTACCGGTACTTGGAAAATCGAAGATTTTTCAGGGATATTGGTCGGTCTACTTTGTTATTCTGTCTGTTTGTCAAGCACCTACAGATCGCAATTCTAAACCAATCATCATGTAACTTTCCCAGGTTGTAGAGGTAGTCACAACTGAGAAGCCTCTTGATTTTGAGGTCAAAAGGTCATAGGTCTACTCAAGGTCAAACTTCTAAAATGGTCAATTTTCATGTGAAAAATCATCAATTTTCAACTGAAAAATCATCAATTTTCTTCCAATTGACTTGAAAATTAAACAGCAATTACAAAGTGCCTCACTGAATTTGGAAACCAACTATATTTCAGGTCAAAAGGTCAAAGGTCAACTCGAGGTCAAACTTCCAAAATCGTCAATTTTTGTCTGAAACAATCATCAATTTCCTTCCTATTAACTTGAAGATTAATCAGCAATTGCATATTGCATCACTGAATTGTAAAGCAACTATTTTTTTGTGGTCAAAAGGTAAACTCAAGGTCAAACTTCTAAAATCATAAATTTTCATCTGACAAATAATTAATTTTCATCTGATTCATCTGAGCTTTGATTAAGATCGTCAATTTAAATTTTTTCATTAAGATCGTCAATAAAAATTTTTTCATTAAGATCGTCAATTTAAATTTTTTCATTAAGATCGTCAATTTAAATTTTTAATGAAATGGACAATTTGATGTATCGATGGCAACATTTCTGGAGTTGGGGAAGGGGTGGATTTTTCAAGTGTCTGCAAGACGTCTTTCTTCTTTTCTTGTTTGTTCGTTTTCTTGTTTGTCCGGGTGATATCTCAGCCATCTTTTGAGCTAGGAAGCTGAAATTTGGGCACAATAGTGAACTAGTGCTTCGGCAAAATGGAGGAGGTTCAGTGATGTTTTCTATAGCCTTAGTTTTTTTTATTTTTTGATTAATCAATTAATTGATTAATTACTGACTTATTATTGAATTAATAATTACTTATTTATTTTCTTTCTCTTCTGGGCAATATCTCAAGCACCGTTTGAGCTAAAAGCGCATATTTGGACACGACAGTGACAAAGTGATTTGGCTATAAAGGGTATTTTTGATTTATTGATTAATCAAGTAATCGATTATTTATGCAATTTTTTGACTAATTAATTAATTTTCAAAGAGTTATAAATTCAGATGAAACAGTGGTGGTTTAGGTATGCTATTACACAATTGATTAAGAAATTAATTATTTGATGATTATTTATTTATTTATTTTAATTAGGCAATTAATCAATCAATTCTTGTACACCACTCCCTCCCAATTCTGTCTCCATGTGCTACACCGCTGGGCATCTAAGGCACCCCGGCAATGTCACGTGCTGGAGGATATGTTATTTATTTATTTGGCATGAGGGCGGTGATATTTGAATGTAGTTCTACTTGTCTTTCTCTTCCTTTTCTCAAACAAAAAAAAATTCTCATTTTCTCCCACCCTCGCCCATTCCTTTGCTTATGCCATGCTGGATGGCCCTAATATATGCAGACCTCAACAAGATCATCTCGGAGTGCAAGCTCACCATGCTTGATTCTTTGTCACATTCTTTATTCAGCAAACTGCATCTTAATTAAAGCTTGTCAACCGTGCTGGAAGCAAGGAAGGTGTGATTAGTGAACATGCAATGGGAGAATCTGGGTTGTAAATGTTAACGGAGGCATAAAAACCCAGTGTACTGAATAGCGTTTGGTCGCTGTGTGCCGGTGTACTCAGAAACTTCTAAGTGTTCCTCCACATCAGTAAAATACTTCTTTATCTCTCTAAAAATTTTAGGTTTTACACGAGCCTCGATCTTGTATACAAAAAAAATAAATCTTGTTTGTTCACAGCTATTGCTTGATTGGCTTGTTCTCAGGCTGATGGTTGGTTGCATTAAACTGGAACTTTCCATTTTTTTTTTTTTAATTAAAGAACCATATACCTATTATTCTGCCAGGTTGGCCTAGAGGTATCCACACTCTCCTCTAAGCTGTATAGTCTGTGTTTGAATTCCAAACAAGCTATAAACTGTCATCAATGTGTCCCTCGGATGGATTCTAAAGTGTACATCCTGTCTGCCGGCATTAGTTGGTGGACGTTAAAGACCCCACGGTATTCTTCGCAAAGAGTAGGCGAGCTATCTCCTGTACCATGACCAAATTACAAATTTCTGCCCTAACTACTGCTGGGAGAGGGATGGCAAAACGCCCAGCATGTAATGACCCTCGCCAAGAATCTGCTTCGGCAGAACCAACACTCTATAACAGAGAGTATGGTACATCGGAGCGTATACCGATTACATAACTAAAAGTGTGAGGTATGACCCCACCAGTCCCCATACATTCAATTTTGGTTTCCCTTACTACTCCAAACGACCTCAGTCTTTCCCCCTTTGTCCCCTCTTTCTCACCCCATACGCCGCTCTTCTGCATCTCACCGAGTCGGCTTACTGGCCGAGCTGAGCTTTTTCCTCCAATGAGGAGTTCGGTATGAAAAGTTTTTCATCACTTACGTGCTTTTTGATTGGAGGAAAACATTTGACACGAGGACCAGACCAGCCAGGAAGCGCTTGCGGTGCAAATGGACCATGAGAGTCTCGAACCTGAAAAAGAAAGGATGAGTGTGAAGCAAATAAACAGCACAAGTCAATGTTCATTACAACCATTGAAAAAAACATTCAAACATTTATGGTATCTCTGCCTTTTATAATACACCACATGAGGAGTAGATGTTACCCTGGGATTACCATGATAAATGGTAACATGACGTCAGGCGTGGTGATTGTGATGAAAACTTTCATACGAGCATCCTCATTTACTTTGGCATTGTTCGTCATTGACATTTCAAATCTGGTAAGGAAAGAGCACAACAATAAGTTATCCTCCCTTCCTCCTTGCGGTGGAGACGCAAGCACACGTGTCCGTTCTCGGGAGAGTAACAATGTCAATGGGAATTCTTTGTGAATTGCTGAAGGTTTATTGGACTTCTGGGTAAACAAGATACAGCAAAAGCTTTTCTTGTATAACTTTCACGAAAATCATTTTTTGTATCGAGAATCAAATTTTGTTTTATAGTTATAATCAGTTAATTTATTTAAGATTGTCGTTCCACTGTATGCATTATTTTTGAAAATTGTATGTATTGTCATATCGAGGTGGTTTTTAAGAGACCTAGCAGGGTAACTGCTCTACGGGCGATCTTGTTCCATGCGTGCACCACCACATTCTTCTAGAGCGTCCCATTATTTGGGAGGTGTATAGGCAACAGACCGCTGTATCGATCGCTCCCGCAAACAAAAATAACCCCAATTACGTACATGAAGCGAAAACATGTCTACTGCTTATGTGCATATACAGTCGTGGCCAAAAATATTGGCATCTTGCATTTTTTTCAAATAACTCAACAATTTTCTTGAAAAATAAGTTGAAATTGACAAAAGTATTTTGTCTCCACAATTCTTTATTTCACTGTTAATATTACAGAACTTTCGTTTTTGATTCAGAACTTAATATATCCTTTTAAATCAGGAAAAAAATGGCATTGACAAAATTATTGACACCCTTGACTTAATATTTGGTAGCATAGTCTTTGGAGAAAATCACTGCAGTCAAGCGCTTCCTATAGCCATGAATGAGCTTCCTACACTTCTCTGCTGGCAGTTTGTCCCATTCTTCTTGTGCAAACTGCTCCAGTTCTCCCAGATTTGAAGGTTGCCTTCTCCCAACTGCTGTTTTCAGATCTCTCCACAGGTGTTCAATGAGATTTAGATCTGGACTCATTGCTGGCCACTTCAGAACAGTCCAGCGTTTTGTATTGAACCATTCCTGGGTGCTTTTTAAAGTGTGTTTGGGGTCATTGTCCTGCTGCAAGACCCATGACCTTCGACGGAGACCCAGCTTTCTGACACTGGGTTGAACATTGCGCTCCAAAATGCCTTGGTAATCTCCTGATTTCATGATGCCATGCACACATTCAAGGCATCTAGTGCCAGAGGCAGCACAACAACCCCAAAACATCACTGAACCTCCTCCATGTTTCAATGTAGGGAAGGTGTTCTTTTCTTTGAAGGCTTCATTTTGTTATCTATAAACATAGAGATGATGTGCTTTATATAAAAAGCTCTAATTTAGTCTCATCTGTTCACAGGACATTCTCCTAGAAGGATTTTGGCTTGTGTTGCGGATTCGTCACTTCCGTCTTTGTGGTTGTCATCCACTGAAGCATTTTTAGTTCCATTTACTATTATTGTTACAGTTTGAGTGTGAAATGGAGATAACTGTCTTCAAAGGTAAAAATAATGTCTCAGAAGGAAAACGAGATGGGTGAGGGAAACGGAAGAAGAAGAGCGAGCGGATCGAGTGAGATCGGGAAAGGAAGGCCTATCTGCTTCGAGAGGTCGAGCGGACGCTGGTGGACATTGGTCGAGAGTGAATATTGGTTTCCCCGGGAAAGGGATTCCTGTGACAGTGTCGTTATTGCTGTGGCAAATAAACCTGCGTGACGGGTTTTGCTTTTGGTTCCAAAAGTGAATCATCGCTGGAGAGCAGGTATGCCTCCATTACGGGCCCGTCCGCCATTTCACCTCGCACCAGCCATTTCACCTCACACCAGCCATTTCACCTCGCACCTGCCATTCGCCTGGTTCTCGTGTGTGTCGTGGATTTCGCTTGGGAACTCGCGGTTCTCCGCTTGGGAACCGCTGATCGTTCATGTCAGCGTCATTGTCTGGTGAACCAAAGGTGTGAATTCCCAGTCGCCTTTTGGGTGAACTTTTACCGGACCGACGTCGGCCCGACACCTCACCATGCGGCTCTTCTGCAGCGTCGACTGTTAGCCGTTCTGGGTTCAGGTCTCAGTACGACCTTTTCTTGTGATCACGATAGCCAAGGGGATCGACTTTGGCCTGGTATCGTGACACAGTGGCTTTGGGGGATATTACCGATTGCTCACGTGGGAATACCGTGAGTTATTGATTCAGGAAATTGCTGGTACCATCATAGAAATTATATGGTGTTTGCTGTGCAAGTGAGGTTTTCTTGTACGTGCGTTACTTGTTATTATTGTGTGGTTTTAATACAATACTTGGTTTTTTGTAACAATTGATTGGTGTGGTTTCACCATTGGTCATTGGCACACATAATAGCACATCTTTCTGCCGTGACTCCTTTCGGGGCTCGGAGGTACACCGTGGTCGGGGTTTGGGGAGGAGCACGTAACACTTGTTCAGGTGTGTTTTGGCAAACTCCAGTCGGGCTTTCTTATGTCTCTCTCTCAGCCTGGGTCTCTTACCATAGAACCCCCTTTCATTGAGTTGGCGACGGATGGTGCGAGTTGAAACTGTCGTACCTTGTGTCTGAAGGTCAGCTTTAATCGGTTGGGCAGTTGATTGAGGTGCTTTCTTCACCATTCGAACAATCCTTCGCTGCAATCTTCGATCAAGCTTTCTCCTGTGGCCACGTCCAGGAAAGTTGGCTACAGTGTCATGGGCCTTAAACTTCCTGATAACATTGTGTACGGTGGACACAGGAACATCAATGTCTCTGGAGATTGGCTTGTGACTTTGAGATTGTCCATGCTTGTCTACAATCTTATGTCTGACCTCCTCAGACAATTCTCTGGTTTTCTTTCTTTTCTCCATGCTCATTGAGGTACACGCAGTGACACAAAACAGCAGAATATCTACTTTTTTCCATTCAAACTGGTTGTTTTTTAAATATTCCAGGCACCTGCAACTCACCACAGGTGAGTTCAATTCCAAAGTAAAGGAGATTCACCTGCTTGAAATATAATTATTTCTAACAACTTCTAAAAGGTGCCAATAATATTGTCTGGGCCATTTTAGGATTTCTGTATGGAATAAGCTAAGATTTAGTTTGTTTGTTTTTTCAGCTTTTTTTGTGGTGTTCCACTGCAAACCAAAGAAATACAAATGTGGATACCAAAATATTTTTTTAATTTCAACAATTTTCTGGAAGAAACGGTGCATTATTTGAAAAAAGTGCAAGGGTGCCAATATTTTTGGTCACGACTGCATAATACATCGTGGTTATATACCTTGGGTAATTCAAATTGCAACCCATCCTGCCCTTCCACCCTCCATCCCTTCTTCACCCCCCAAAGGGAAGAAAATGTCCGAAGACAGACGATTTTTTATGCCTCCGCCGACGAAGTCGCCTGAGGCATTATGTTTTCAGGTTGTCCGTCTGTCCGTCCATGGTAGGTTTTCGTTACCACGATAACTTGAGAAAGGCTGAAGGAATCTTGGTCAAAATTGGTACATGTATGTATAATGAGGTAAAGATGAACTGATTCGATTTTGGGGTCATGAGGTCAAAGGCCAAAGGCCAGAGGTCATGTGATGTAAAAATCCTGTTACCGCGATAACGTGTGAACCAGTGATGGGATTCTGACTAAATTTGGTACAATCATGTGGTATTATGTAAAGATGAACTGATTAGATGTTGGGGTCAAGAGGTCAAAGGTCAAAGTATGTAATGGGTATATAAATTGAGAATGGCTAAAGTGATCTAATTCAAACTTGGTACAGGCATGTTTAATGATGTAAAGATTAACTGATTATATTTTGGGGTCAAGAGGTCAATGAAAGGTCAAATGTTCCGTCAGTTAAAAATTCTGTTTCCGAGCGAACTTGTGAACCAATAATGGGATTTTCACCAAATTTGATATAATTATATATTACTAGGGCATGCCCGTACTATATATATATCTAAAAGTATATCCCCCCCCCCCTCTATTTACATGCAATGGTTTGGTCCAAAGCTAACGGCTTGCGAGTACGGTGACAATCCCCCCCCTCTATTTACATGAAATGGTTTGGTCCAAAGCTAACGGCTAGCGGAGTTTGGTAAAGAAATCGCCATAGCGTGCACAAATGCGCAGGAAAGCGAAAGAATCGCAAATTAGTTTTAATTAGTTTTAAAACATAGTTTAACGGCAACATAGCGGCAACATAGTTTGCCAACGTGAAATAAATGAATACGCTCTCAAATGTGCCAAAAAAAAAAAAAAACGCTACCCGTACGCTCTACCCCGCCCGTACGCCCGTAAACAAAAAAAACAACGCTCTTCGCTTCCGCCCTTCGCTCTGACTGAATTGGGAGAAATAATGCGCATAAGAAATCGAGAAATTATTATTTTCTCCGGAAGAAATCGAATTACGTACCGTAATGGCGCACGCGCTGGGCTCGGCTCGCTGCTCGCTCTCACATCGGCCACGCCTACGCAATAACGCGTTCTGTGATTGGATGCCGGAAGTGCAGTCCTCACTGTCCGGAAGTTCGCAAATCGCAGTTACGATGAATCGCAAATTAGTTTTAATTAGTTTTATAATTAGTTTTAAAACATAGTTTAACGGCAACATAGTTTGCCGACGGGAAATAAATGAATACGCTCTCAAATGTGCCATCCGAGGCAGAGTGTGTTCGCCACGTTCGGCACACGTGATAGCTCGCTGCTCTCTGATTGGTTGAATCGTTTTTTGGACATAGCTCGGTAACTACTTCTGCGATTAATTTAAAACCTTGAAAAGGCACATCTTCGGGTCCCCAGCAATATACCTGGCAAGTTTCAAGTATATCGGACCGGTAGTTGTCGAGAAACAGCGGTCACAGACATACAAACAAACAAACAAACGTACAAACAAACATACACACAGAGATTAGTGGAATTATAGATAGATGATGCAAAGATAAACTGATTTGATTTTGGGTCAAGATGTCAAAGATCAGAGATCATCTTAACTTACAATTATTTCATTACCGCAATAACTTAAGAATGGCTGAAGGGATCTACGTCAAACTTGGTGCGTGTAGGTATAATGAGGTAAAGATGAACCGTTTAGATTTTGGGGCCACGGGGTCAAAGGCCAAAGGTCAGAGGTCATGATAAGTAAAAATTATGTTGCTGTGCCAACTCGTGAACCAGTGATGGGATTTTGAACAGACTTGGTATGGATATATATGATGCAAAGATGAACTGATTGGATTAAGGCATCAAGAGGTCAAAGGTTAGAGGTCATGTCAGGTAAAAATGTGATAACTTGAGAACGGCTGAATGGATTTAAATCAAACTTGGTACGAGTAATGATGTAATAATGTGGGCGGAGGCATATCGGTCGACGTTGTGACGTCGAAGAGTGTCGTTGTAGTTTCCCAAAACCTGATGGAATCAAACGAAAAACTTGCCCATGCACTTCGGCATGTTATCATTAATCGCTGAAAGTTTTACTATTACCTTTCACATAGCTACAAAGTATTAGGCACTATAAAGCAATAAAAAAACAATTTTTAATTGATTGTTTTATCAATTTGACCCCCCCCCCCAAAAAAAAATTGACCCCCCCCCCCAAAAGAAATTAACTTTTTTTCTTAAAAAATGTCAATTTTTTGGCCCAAAACACTCCCAGGCAGTCACTGGTGAACCTCTGAAAGTTTGACGAAGATCCGTTCAGCCATCTGAGAAAAATGGCGGCACACACAGATAAACGGCTCTTTTATGGTATTATAGTTTGGATTTATTCTAAGTGCTCACAACTTCAATGCCAATAATTATATTTATTGTTAATGTCAGCCATCATAGACCCCATTGCTGAGGGAGGCTCAGTGATTATATTGCCCCAACTTACCTCTCTGTCTCAGCAACTGCTGCCCCCTCTAAAAAAAAAGGTGATAATTCCTGAAAATGGATGCCTGAAAGGAATAAGTATGTGTCGTTTTTCAAGGCCTTAGTTATTTTAAGTGCATTGCTGATTGTGCTTGCAAAGCAGGAATGCCATAGATTAGAGAGGCCTGTCTAGTCCTTTGCATAAAGCACCCGGAATGCAACATTGTCACAGAGGCCCCAAGAAAGCGACTAACACATGCTAATCCAGGCCGTGGCCGCCTTTCACAAAGTCCTTGGGAAAGCTCCCAGCACTCCTTAGGCCCAAGAGCTCTCAAGGGGAGCAGCAAAAACTGCAGCAATTTTTCTTTTTTTACACAGCTTCTTCTCCTTCCTGGAAGAATGTGCTCAGGCGCTTGGAAATGCTGAACTTGGGATGGTCAGAATGATTGCGGAGTGGTTAAACCTAGAGAAAATCTCTTGTGGACACGAGGCAGCCATTTTAGTTCTTCGAGACCTCGTTTGACCCATAAAGCGCGTCGGGCCATGATTGTGGCCCTACCAAATCTTACTATAATTCACCAAATGTCTGTCTGTCTGTCTGTCTGTCTGTGCCCAGGTACCGCAAAAACGGCTGAACCGATCGCAACTAAATTTTGGGTGGGTAATCCTGGGACCCCCTGGAGTAAAATAGGCGATATTGTTTTTCCAATTAGGAATTTTTTTCCAATTTTCCAGTTTTTCCAAACACGATGGAATAATATTTACCGATATGAACAGTGATGTGGCTTTTATTGAAATTCTACAAATACTGTTTAGATTTTGATGATTTGCGTGTGATATGATTTAACAGATGTTTATATAAATCGTTTAAAATAAAAAAAGCCTTCAATTTTTTATATTTTGCGTTTTCATTTGGGCCTCCGAATTTAAGCCCCGCCCTTAGGGCTGGTACCGTTGCTAGTGTGGAAAATTCATGAAAAATAATATTAATGTGCAAATAATACCCCCTCTATCTAAATAGGTCAGCATTTTTGGGATACTCGCCAGTAAATCCAGCATGTTATGGGTTAAGAGAAGGCAAGCACTTTGTTGTAAAAGTTAGTTTGAAATCTAAACCCTCCAAAAGAATGATTGATGGACGTGGCCACAAGTAGGGTCCGCATCCATTTTAAACCCCACACTTATTGTAGAGATATTTTACATTTCAACTTTAAAGATGGAAAACTTAGAGGGAGATTCAAATTTCGATAACATAGCAACTGCACTATGAACAATGGACACGTTTTCTATTGTAAACCTGAATTTTAATCACAATAAATATGTCATACTTTCCATTGGAGGGCTCTTACCCTCTATGTGCACAGGTGAGTGTGAATGTGCACAAGGTGAGTGTGCACAAGCAGATGCACACTCACCTGCTTGCAAAAGGTGAGTGTGCACACCTCTAACCTATCCAGCCAGCCCCATCAAAGGTGAAGTGTAATACCGTGCTTGATGAAAAAATTTCAGCAATAGCAGTTGAATGTTTTAATGAAGGCTTTTTCAGGTTACTATTTGTATATCTGCTTCCTTAAAGGCCCCAATTACTCCCAACTTCTTGTGGGGTCGGGTGGAGAACGGTTTTGGACCAAGTCTTTCACGAACATGCTGGTCAGGCCTAATGTTAGTTAGAACATCAGCTCTGAGTCTGGGAAGTATGGAGTTTAAACCCCAGCCCAGTCATACCAAAGACTTTTTCTCTTTAGAAAATGCCCTGCGGAGTACGCGGTGAGAAAGGCATAGCCATTGCTGTGACGTCACCGCTACCCAGAGTGCCCTGGCAAGTAAGGCACTTTCCCCAAGCTCAGAAGCTCAGAAGTGCACACCTCCAACCTATCCAGCCAGCCCCATGAAGGTTTATTTCATAATTGTGATGAAATTGGCAAATACACCGAGCATACTCTGTGCATTGTGCACTCAAACTTTATAACAAATGATTTCCCCCTTTTGACACTGTTCAGTGTATGCAAAAGTCACTCTGCCTGGACACTGGCACACTTGATTTAAACTCAGCTTTAAGCGTGACAATTCGGTACTTGACCCATGACCCTAATTTGAAAGTAAAGTTCTTAAAAATGGCCATTCCTGTTTGGAACAATCTCTTTCCAAAATTTCCATCTGCCACTGGAATGCTTTAGATAAGCACAACCAAGAACTCCATGAATGCTCTTAGAATTCCAGCAAAACTAATTTATTTTTGTCACTGAGAGTTATCAGTGGAACTTGAAGCCATTACAGGGAGTGTGTGTGTGTGTGTGTGTGTGTGTGTGTGTGTGTGTGTGTGTGTGTGTGTGTGTGTGTCCTCGGTTGTGATCTCCAAATGTGGGTTTCAGAAGGTGTTACGGACCCCTCCTCGGTCTCCATGTATCCGTGTGTGTGTGTGTGTGTGTGTGTGTGTGTGTGTGTGTGTGTGTGTGTGTGTGTGTGTGTGAGATATCTCATATTCCACAAAAACGTTTTTCAAATTGATGGCCAATATTTTTCCTGTTGCATTGCAAAACTTTATCAAAGCACTATTTAATCGATTTGCTTCATTAGGTTTGTATTATGAGTCAATGGTCTGTAATCTGAGTTGATTGTAAACGTTTTGGCTTTGTGGTAAACTCTCAGGTAAAGTGGTAAACTCTCAGGTAAAGTTTTAACCTCCGACCCCTCCCCCCCCCATATTCCAATATACCCCTCCACTCCCATTTCTCCTATCTCATCCTAAATTAACTTTTCTTTTGTCTTTTACCCACCCACACTCCCCTACTCTCTCTCTTCTCTTTATATCCATCATATTCCCTCTTCTCTATATGCATCCTCTCACCAACACCTAACCCTCCACCTTACATGAATGAATGAATGAATGAATGATCGTTTTAAGGCCATTTTCCCTGCTAGGGCAGGGGTTAGCCTTGCGGGCCCCATGACAATCATGGTTCCCTGTTTGAGGCAAATTTTTTTATGGCCAGATGCCCTTCCTGACGCCAACCCTTGGTTCGCCTCTTACGATGAGCAGGGATACGGTGTACCTATTCTAAATCGGGGTACACACCGTGGTCATTCATCCCAGCAAGCTGGTACTCAATTTGCCGACCTCGGAAGGATGACAGGCTGAGTCAACCCCCCTGGTGTTAATTCAGCAATCAACCGGGATTCCGAACCCAGGATCCTAGGATCCCAAGCCGGCACCCTAACCGCTAAGCCAACACCAGGCATATATACAATACATATACAATATATAAATATCCCTTTTTATGTTGAAGGCTTCAGTCATAGACTATGGAGTCCTCATCGAGGCCAGGCCTTAAATAAAATAACCAATAAATAAACAAACAAGAAAGACATCATTCAGAGCATGATAATTGCAAAATCCACCCCTCCCCCCCCAAAAAAGGTTGCCATCGATACATAAAATTGGCCATTTCATTAAGATTAAAATTGACGATCTTAATCAAAGCTCGGTTCAATCGGATTAAAATTGATGATTTTTCATATGAAAATTGATATTAGAAGCTTGACCTTGAGTTTACCTTTGACCTTTTGACCTCAAAAATAGTTGGTTTCCCAATTCAGTGATGTACTATGTAATTGCTGTTTAGTTTCCAAGTTAATAGGATGAAAAATGACAATTTTTCAGATGAAAATTGATGATCTTAGAAGTCTGACCAAGAGTTGACCTTTGACCTTAAAATAGTTGTTTTCCCAATTGGTGGTAATTGCTGTTTAATTTTCAAGTTAATAGGATGAAAAGGTAAGGATGGCGAAACATTTTTTTTCATCCTTTGAGGAAATATTTTATATTGTTGGAATGTCATGCATTTCCTTTCTTACTTTCAAGTCACAAGTTTTGGATGATTTTGGGACATACTGAGGATAATAACTTTGGGATCTATTCCTTCATTGATTTTTGATCAGTTTTTCAACATATCACTACATTCTCAGCAGGTGGAGGACAAAAAGAATCACCATTGAGAAAGACTCAGTGATCGCTCAGGACTTAGGTTTCTATTACACAGATTTTAAAAACACAGTTCAAAGGGGTAATGTTAAAAACATCACCCATTATTTGCAAGAGTATAGGGGACTGCATTTGATCATCTGTGCCACATTTAAAAAAAAAATATATACATATATATTTTTTATTTATATATATACTTTTTTTTATTTTTTATTTATATACTTTTATATTTTATATTTTATATTTTATATACTATACACACATACATACGCATACATATACTTACGCTCACATACGGGGTCTGCCTAGCAGGCACGTAAGACATCGGCCATTATAAAGCTCGCAGTGTTAAGTGTGGAAAAGTTCTGAGGAGATTGCGGCTGGCTCCATTTTTCAAATGCTCAATTTTTCAAATGCTCGAATCTCATTGGTTCCGGTGTTTGGTGACGATTTTCGTTGAAGATAACCAGGGCCCGTGTGGGCCCGGGGAACGAGGTTGGTCTTAAAGTATTTTAATTACAAATTAGAGGTGCATAAGATTGTGAATCAAACAAAGATGGGGGAAACAAACTCCTATTGAACTTTTTCGGAATTTTTTATGCATACTTCCGCATCCGCAAGATGGAGGCCTCCATGGAGCGATTTGGTGCGTCAAAGCTTCGAAATTCTCAAAGGATTCAGCAAAATCTGGCTTTTCAACATAATACGTACGCGTTCATTCACAACATCGGCTATTATACCATTTGCATATAAAATGAAATGTAATCTGCTACAGTCTTATTTCGTAACTTAATCCCAGGCCTTTCCAGCGAGAGGTTGAGTAATTATCCACTCTGCCATGAGATCTCATGAACAATATGGCAGCATGGTGCCCCTAGAATCGTGGGGCCCCTGGGCAACTGCCCAGTGTGCCCATGCCTTAATACGGCCCTGCTTGTAGGCCATAGGGCATGCAGTACATATGCGCTTAATTTTCAATTTTCGTGCAACAACGATGGGGGCAACTTAAAACTTTAATGGGTTTGTAGGAAATGTGTCACTGATTAAGAATATCCATGTCCCCACGCACAAGGGGTGCTCAGAAATTTATAACGAGCAGTTGATGAAAATGCATCTATCTATAATTCCAGTAATCTCTGTGTGTGTGTATGCGACCGCTGTTTCTCGACAACTACCGGTCCGATATACTTGAAACTTGCCAGGTATATTGCTGGGGACCCGAGGATGTGCCTTTTCAAGGTTTCATATTAATCGGACAATTACTTACCGAGCTATGTCCAAAAAACGATTCAACCAATCAGAGAGCAGCGAGCTATCGCGTGTGCCGAACGTGGCGAACACACTCTGCCTCGGACGGCACATTTGAGAGCGTATTCATTTATTTCACGTTGGCAAACTATGTTGCCGCTATGTTGGCGTTAAACTATGTTTTAAAACTAATTAAAACCATTTCATGTAAATAGAGGGGGGGGATTGTCACTGTACTCGCAAGCCGTTCGCCGTTCGCTTTGGCGTTGCGAATGGACCAAAACATTTCATGGACCAAACCATTTCATGTAAAGCGTTCGCCGTTCGCTTTGGCGTTGCGAATGAACCAAAACATTTCATGAACCAAACCATTTCATGTAAATAGAGGGGGGGGATATAATTTTAGATATATATATAGTACGGGCATGCCCTAGTATTAACAAATGGTACATGAAGTGTATGATGGCTTCCTGGCTTTTTAATCAGATTGTTCAGTGAACATGTTATTATCTGTTGGGCTTCATAAATTAATAACGTGCATTTATAATAATAATAATAATAATACTAAGAGTATTAATGATAAATATATATTATTGTTATTATTGTTATTATTATTATTATTATTATTATTAACATTTATGCGCTTAATCTCGTTTGAGCCATAAGCACCCACACAAACTGAAACATAAACCACAAACTAAACCACACACAACACCAACACCGAGAGAAAAAGAGGCAGGGAAATTGGGAAAAGTCCTGACTGGAACAGATTCCTTACTGGAAACACACATGGAAGGCTGTTGTATGCACCTGCTTCGTTGATCCCCAGTTAACAGATTTGCAAAAGTTCCTGTAGTCGATGTCCGCCCCCTCCAATAATGGCTTTAAGTTTAATATCAAATCATTGACATTTATAATTCCCTGAATAACCATGATTCCAAAATTACAGTAAAATTGTACTACTACAGCAAGTTGAACATGATACAAAGTCACTAACTTAGTCTTCCACCAAATCATCATCATCATTCACAGGTCCAATCTAACGTTACATAAGTTAATTTTAAAGTCATTCTCAATGCATGGTGCATGAGTTTACACATACCTTGTCCTTGAGAAGTAGATTTCTTTGCAAATGACTTCTCTTTTCTTCTGATTTTACTGATGTCACAGAAGCGCTTGTAGCAATTGTAGTGGTAGCCGATGTTACTCGACGGCGAGGGCTGAGCCGCAATGCATGCAGCAGTATCGTGAAAATCAATACGCAGTATCGTGAAAATCAATACGCAGTATCATGAAAATCAATACCAAGCTTTGTTGCAATCTCGGTAACTATATCACTCTCTTTGCAGTCGTAATTCACCCATTTGCTAGCGAAATCGACAATTCGTTTCCACGATTCATTATTGAACACAATGAACTTACTTTTTGTTGTAGAATCTACGTGCATAACGCAAAATTTTGAAGAAAAATGTACGATCCCCCGTAGAACTGCATTCCGTGGGCGCCGCCATCTTTGGTTCGCAGTGCAATGGCACGGCGACTGTGATTGGATTATTCTGGGAAAAGACGTCATCGATTTCACTGAGCGTCAAATACGGTAACGCTGATTGGCCTATTTCATCACGTGCATCGACTGGTCAGCAAAATTTAATGTGACATTATTTACCGAAAGTATTCGATTTTTACGCTTTTATGAGCAATTTTGAGGATTGGGGACACACATTTTCTGAATGCTTATAATATTTTTGGAATTATTGATCAAAAATAAAGTTGCCCCCAGTAATGTTGCACGAAACAGAGAGTTAGATACGGACGTATTGTGGTCTCTTGGTTCGACTCCCGTATTGAGTCAGAAATTTTTCACAATTAGCCCCTCGCAGGAATTTGATTCCTGTTTATAAAATTATATATGACTCCATGGTAAGATCTCCAACCTTTAATTGAACAATGACTCAACGTTTCGATTAACAACATGTGACAAAGCCACACGCCTCCGTTAATCTTCCTCAAGAGTGATAAAATCATCTCAACATCCCCTTATATGCAAAGTGGGCGGGGTATATGCAAAGTGGGGTGGGCAAAGCTGGACAGCCAATTAAACCGTATCACACCGCTCTCGTGAACGGAGACGTTACTGACCAAATTCAAAAATCAACTGCATATTACCGGCTCAAAATAATCCTTTAAGCAATGTTTGATTATAAATCAAGTGTTTAGAAAATCAGGAACAATCATTACATTTAATTAGAAGTTAAACTTGTAAATAATTAAATTGTAAATTAAATTAAAACTGTAAATATATTAAAGTAAAAATTTTTAAGATAAAATAAAATTGCCATAATATCAAGATCATCACATGTGGCCCTATGCGGTCAAGGGAAATGCGGGACGGGGGGGAGGTCATAGGGGGGGATAAAAATGGGGGGGGGGGAACCGGAGGGGGGGGGCGGAAGCGGATGGGGGGTTTGGGAGAGGGGTGTTTGGGGGGTAGAAAGGATGTAGACTGCGGGATGTGTAGACTGCGGGAGCTTTAAGCCCGATGGACGTGTGTGACATGTTTTCTACTTGCCTCTCTTCCACCTACTTTGTATTTAATGAGGTATATTACAAGCAGGTTTATGGCACCGCCATGGGTTCCCCGGTATCGGCTGTGATTGGCAACATGGTGATGGAGGATTTGGAGGAACGCGCACCATTCCAGCCCTGTTCGTACGACCACGTGTTTGGTTCCGGTACGTGGATGACACATTTGTCATCTGTCACTTTGATGAGGTGGGCATCATACATGAGGTAATAAATAAAACTTTTTCCTCCATTAATTTCACCATTGAAGAGGAGAAAAATGGAGCCCTTCCCTTCCTGGATACACTCGTAGCAAGGGATCCCAAAGGAGCCTTAAAGGTAACAGTGTACAGAAAACCGACACACACTGATCGCTACCTTGATTTCAATTCTTGCCATCCAATGGAACACAAAAGATCGGTGGTGCACACCCTCTCAAAAAGAGCACGTGAGTTACCATCTACCTTTGAAGACAAGATGAGTGAGGTGGACCATCTTCAAAATGTGTTGAGGGCAAATGGTTATCCTGATAGCTTGTTACCCAACAGGAAAACGATAAGGGCTCCCCCACACAACAGGCTGAGACCGAGAGAACAACCAAATGGTTTGTGTGTTCTGCCTTTTGTACCGGGGGTTTCACAAAGGGTCAGAAGAATTTTGAAATCGGCAGGAGTGAGGGTTAGTTGCACACTGGTTTTCACCCTTAGCCAAGCTCTTATGAGGGTCAAGGACAAGCTTCCGAGGAAGGATAGGTCAAGGGTGGTATACGTGGTGCCCTGTGGTTGTGGAGCTGAGTATGTGGGTGAAACCGGGAGGACCTTAGGTCAACGTATTGCTGAACACCAAAAAGCATTTGAATGTAATTATCCCACTAGATCTGCTATTGCCAAACACGGCCTTAAGGAAGGCCACACACCTTTATGGGATAGGGTTAATATTTTGGGTTCCACACCTAACAGAAACAGAAGACGTGTTTTGGAGGCTTGGCACACGGAAGAAACTGTCACCTCAATCACACAAGAGGTAGTTGACTTACCGGTAGCGTTTGATCCACTCTTGTGTAAACGAAGCAGGCATTCCATACTTTGAACAACGAGTCCACATAATATGTCACACAAGGTTTTTATTCGGACAATTTGCCCCCTCCCCCCCCAAACACGCCTCTCCCAAACCCCCCATCCACTTCCGCCTCCCCTCTGCCCCCCCCCCATTTTTATCCCCCCCTATGACCTCCCCCGTCCCGCATTTCCCTTGACCGCATAGGGCAACATGTGATGATCTTGATATTATGGCAATTTTATTTTATCTTAAAATTTTTTACTTTCATATATTTACAATTTTAATTTAATTTACAATTTAATTATTTACAAGTTTAACTTTTAATTAAATGTAATTATTGTTCCTGATTTTCTAAAGACGAGTTATACTCCAGCATTGCTTACAGGATTATTTTAAGCCGTTAATATGCGGTTGATTTTTGAATTTGGTCAGTAACGTCTCACTTCACGAGAGCGGTGTGATACGGTTTAATTGGCTGTCCAGCTTTGCCCACCCCACTTTGCATATACCCCGCCCACTTTGCATATAAGGGGATGTTGAGATGATTTTATCACTCTTGAGGAAGATTAACGGAGGCGTTTGGCTTTGTCACATGTTGTTAATCGAAACGTTGGGTCATTGTTTGTTCAATTAAAGGTTGGAGATCTTACCATGGAGTCATTTGGATTTACTCCCAACCGCAAATCTTTGCTTATAAAATTATATATATATGAAACTGTGAGACATGGCAGAAACTCCACAATATGAGCAGGGTGCCTCATTAAATATACAAGAAAGAGCAATCAGACATTTCAGACCCTCGCCAGGATGTGTTTTTGGTGGTTTTAAAGGCGTTTGTGTTAAAACAAATATGGTGGCCGAACCACGTGACCAATGATGTAATTATCTTTTCTCCATCAATTTATCCATAGATGAGGCTCAAGAAATTTCATCTTGATCGGAAGACGTTTTGTACTTGTCGAATTATGACGTCATAATGGAGGCACCTATGACATCATCATTAACATATGTTATTCCCCATGAAGAGTTCTTTACATTGAGCCATGTATCAATTTTTCTATGTAGCGCTTTCGGAGATATAGAGGTGCAAAGTTTTTCGGTTTTTCTAAGATGGCGGCCGTACCACGTGAACTATGACGTCATAATTACCATTAAAATACTCCACAGGCGGAGGTGCACTTATGGTGAAAAATTTCTGTCAATTGGACCAACGGTTACAGAGAAAATCATATTTATTCTGTGCAGACAGACAAACAAACAGACAGACTGACAAATGGACTCAAATGCAATACCCTCTCCTCAGGCAAGGGTAATAATCGGAATAAATTAAATAAGTTACCGTCGTAACTTCAAGATGATCGATCTTTTATTTTCGACAAGCTTTCGGCCAAATTGGCCTTCCTCTCAGTCATCCTTCAGTTCCGTTGAAGTCAAGGAAGACTGAGAAGAAGGCCGATTTGGCTGAAAGCTTGTCTGAAAATAAAAGATCGATCGTCGTGAAGCTACGTCCCCAACTTATTGAATTTATTCTGATTATATATATATATATATATATATATATATAATCAGGCCTCAAATATATATAATCAGGAATATGATGAATATACAATTATATGTATGTATATATATCATCAGGTCTTAAATATGTATAATCAGGATTATAGCCGGCGCAGCCGGTGTTGTCAATAAACGCGTACGTACTCGTATTATGTGGAAAACCAGATTATGCTGTATCCCTTGCCTTTAGAATTCCGAAGCGTAATGGAGGCCGCCATCTTGCGGATGCGGAAGTATGCATAACAAATTGAAAAACGTTCAATAGGAGTTTCTTTCACCCGTCTTTGTTTGATTCACATTCTTATGCACCTCTAATTGATAATTAAAATACTTTAAGACCAACCTCGGCCCGCATGGGGCTGGTTATCTTCAACGAAAAGCGTCACCAAACACCGGAACCAATGAGATTCGAGCATTTGAAAAAATATTTCTAAAACCAAATCACTCAATGGAGGCCGCCATCGACCGGATGCGGAAGTTTGCATAAAACAATTGCGAAAACGTTCAATAGGAGTTTGTTTCACCCGTCTTTGTTTGATTCACATTCTAATGCACCTCTAAATTGTAATTAAAATATGTTAAGACCAACCTCGTTATCTTCAACGAAAATCGTCACCAAACACCGGAACCAATGAGATTCGAGCATTTGAATGCATAAAACAATTGCGAAAAAGTTCAACAGGAGTTTGTTTCACCCGTCTTTGTTTGATTCACAATCTTATGCACCTCTAATTTGTAATTAAAATACTTTAAGACCAACCTCGTTATCTTCAACGAATTTCGTCACCAAACACCGGAACCAATGAGATTCGAGCATTTGAAAAATATTTTGAAAAAGCTTATTACGCGTTTCGGAGGGTGAAAACGGCGTCAAATATTCTAAAATTGACAAAGAATTATTTTTTAGAAATCTCGCGGCAGTCAGGGATAGTTATTCACGGCCGGAAATATCCGAAGTTGAGACGGAATTCACCGAATTAATCAAGAAGTAAATTTTATCAATTTTAATCTCATCCAGAATGCAAATGGCACCTACTACACCTACAGTACCTACTACACCTACCTACTACCAACTACCTAACCTACTGATGCCATAGTGATAGGTAAAAACTAAAATAGTGGCAAGAGGCTTTGGCTTCGCCGGCTCATTGCAGCTTTGCAGTCGGGTACTAGTATAGAAAATATATGTATATATCTATATTATAATAGCCGTAGATGATTCTGTCTGTCTGTCTGTCTATCTATCTGTTGGGTGTCTGTCCGGGGTGTGGCTTACTCGGTTTGCAGAGTAGCTCCACCCATAGCTCCACCCATTCTGGGAGTGGCTTCATATAATTATAAACAAATATCCACCATTTTATTAACTTGCATAGCTTTGAGGCCTGTTTTGTAGGCCCGTGGTGTCTTGCTCTCTCTCCCAGTTTTATTTCAAATCAAATTCGATATATCATTTCATTTTTCACAGTCGCTAACATAGTTTTAGACTCGGTTGAAAAAAAACGGGAAGAAAATCCGATGAAAGTTGCCCTTTATAGAACGAAATGAATTCTCAAACGCCTGTAACTTCAAGGCCATTGAGTCTCTCTCATGCCTTTATCTCCAATCTATCTAACTCACCATATGATTTCATTTTTATCGGTGGTTTTAGACTCGGTGTCAGCAATAATTGAGAACATTCCACACATGCGGGAAAATGCAGAGATATATTTTTTTAAATCGCGTCATGGTGTATCATACACCGCCCAACATGACACCGATGGCAACGTGTCGATATATATTTAAAATTCGCTTTTGCTTTTCCGTTAAGATATATTACTTTTTCGTTTGATGACAGTCGTCACAAAAACGTCAACAATGATGCCGACATACATTTCTTCATTTTTATTTCATTCAACATTATTAGCAGGAAGTAAAATATTGTTACGGACCGCGGAGAAGATGTTGGTTTGCCGAGGGGATGGCACCGCGGCCCTAACAGTTACCCCAACTAACCCGATTCCTGAACGTTGGCCGGATCGCGCCACAGATATTCAATGGGGAAAAGACTAAAGCGAAGGATGTGAAGAAGAAGAAGAAGAAATAGGGAATACGAATATAATTTATTTGCTATTTACAGGCTCAAAAAAACCAAGGAGAAGGAAGGATAATAAAATAAAATAGACAGAGGGACGGACCAGAAGGACACAGTGCAAATACTAGCTTATCTAAACAGGCTTAACTTAATACCCAAGGACAGAACAAACAAAACAAACTCACGTACACAAGAAGGATGGAATCGTTGGAATAAATGCTGGAAGGAGGAATGGGAAGGTTTAGCTGGGGCAGATGGTTCGGCTTGATCCCACACGGGACGTCGGGCTGGACCTCGACGGCCACCGATGCCACCGCAATCTGGTTCCCGCGGGGTAACGGGTCGACGCTGCCTGGTGGAGTCAATGCTGCTTGTGTAACCCAAAGCTGCTGGTTCTCTGGCTCAACTCTTTCTTGGCATGTCTCTCTTTGCACGTCTCCCTGTCCAACCACCTTCTTTCTCTCTTGCTTGGTCCAACCACTTCTCTTTGCACGTCTCTTTGCACGTCTCTCTGCACGTCTCTTTGCACGTCTCTCGCTTGGTCCAACCACTTCTCTTTGCACGTCTCTCTGCATGTCTCTTTGCACGTCTCTCGCTTGGTCCAACCACTTTCTTTCTCTCTTGCTTGGTCCAACCACCTCTTGGCTCTTGCGCGCACGCTTTTATAGCGCCTTAGGCGATCAAGCCGCTAGTGTCCAGGACACGCCCATCGGTCAGCTCGCTTCGGCCCTGATTGGTCGGCACGGCCCTCTGGCTCCGCCCTTGATGACGATGGGCGGGCACGCCCTTCTTCCCCGAGCTGAGCACATGCTTAATGACGGTTTTGGGGCGAAACCAACAACCCACAGCTGTAGCAAACCTGACAAACTGCCCAGTGCAGTTGGTAATTGAGGCTTGGAGGGGATGTAGTTGGCAATTGAGGCTTGGCAATGACGCAGTTGGAAATGGAGGTTTTGGGAATAGGAATGAAAGGGGATCTATCTTATTTCACTTGGTGCAATGGAGTATCATCTTAATGGAAGACAAGGCCTTACCCTAATACACATAATAAGGAAATAAACTACTGAACAGGGATATTATGGTGTCCTTCATGTATGCTTTATGGAACTAACTATGGGAATGCCCTTTGATCTTTATACAACACTGGAGCAAGGAGGGCGATACTTTACAACAATTTACACTACAACAACAACAAAAAAAAAACCATTCTCATATCCACAACAATATGTTTCAGGAAATTACCGAGAGATATTTCTTCGTTTTTTTTATTAGTTATGTGCGCATACACTTTAAATAGGTTTATTTGAAATCTTTAATTTTCCACAATATAATTTACTTGCCATTTATCATTTGATGATTACGAGACACTTCCTCTTGAGGATCGTGACAATTCATGCGCTGCATGGCAACTTCTATTTCCAAAATGAATGCGACGGTCGATGAAGAACGCAGACTTGAACAGGATGTAGCAAGAAAACGAATGAGACGGGCGAACGAGTCCATCGACGAACGTCAATGCAAACTTGCGGGGTCACCCGTGGGAATCCCACGGGCATGGATGTGTGTGACATTTCGACATATTGAGTTCGATGCTGCACATTCATTTTTACAAAATGGTTACTGGCAAGTCATCAGATCCAGAAATGGTGTAATGAACACAATTTATTTACGCGCAAGCAAGAAAGCAAGACGGGCCGATTTCCGATTCCGACGGGCCGACGGGCGAGATGGGCCGATTTGGAGCAAGAAAAAGAACGAGACAGGAGAAAAACGAGAGAAACGAGACGGGGAAAGCCGATTGGAGAGGCGAGTGAGGAGTGTGAGGCGCGATTGGAGAGGAGTGTGAGGCGCAATTGGAGAGGCGAGTGAGGAGCAATTGGAGAGGAGAGTGAGGAGTGATTGGAGGGGAGTGTGAGGCGCGATTGGAGAGGAGTGTGAGGCGCGATTGGAGAGGAGTGTGAGGCGCGATTGGAGAGGAGTGATTGGAGGGGAGTGTGAGGCGCGATTGGAGAGGAGTGTGAGGCACGATTGGAGAGGAGTGTGAGGCGCGATTGGAGAGGAGTGTGAGGCGCGATTGGAGAGGCGTGTGAGGGATTGGAGAGGAGAGGAGTGTGAGGGATTGGAGAGGTGAGGGATTGGAAAGGAGAGGAATGTGAGGGATTGGAGAGGAGAGGAGTGCGAGGTGGAGAGAGGAGAGTGTCAGGTGGAGAGAGGAGAGTGTCAGGTGGAGAGGAGTGAGGGGTCACATATTATGTGAAATAAATAAATTGTGTTCATTACACCATTTCTGGATCTGATGACTTGCCAGTAACCATTTTGTAAAAATGAATGTGCAGCATCTAACTCAATATGTCGAAATGTCACACACATCCATGCCCGTGGGATTCCCACGGGTGACCCCGCTAGTCTATATTATAATAGGCGTAGGTGATTCTGTCCGTCTGTCCGGGGGTGTGGCTTAGTCCGTTTGCAGAGTAGCTCCACCCATAGCTCCACCCATTCTTGGAGAGGCTTCATGTAAACAAATATCCACCATTTTATTACCTCGAATGGCTTTGAGGCCTGTTTAGTTAGGCCCATGCTGTCCTTCTCTCTCACACAGGTTTATTTCAATTCTAATTCGATATATCATTTCATTTTTAACAGTCGCTAACATAGTGTTAGACTCAGTTGAAAAAAAACGGGAAGAGAATCCCAAGAAAGTTTCCGTTTATAGAACGAAATGATTTCTCAAAGGCCTGTAAACTAAAGCCCATTCATTGAGAGTCACCCTCACGATTTTATCTCGAATTCACCATCTGATTTAATTTTTATCCATGGTTTTAGACTCGGTGTCAGAAATAATTGAGAACATTCACGCACACACGGGAAATTGCCGAGATATATTTATAAAAATCGCGCCACGATGATACACGAAAATACACCGCCTAAAATAACATTCGGAGAAAATGTCAACATATATTTAAAATTCGCTTTTTCTTTTCCGTTAAGATATATTACTTTTACGTTTTATGAGAGTCGGCACAAAAACGACATACATATCTTCGTTCTTTCTTATTTCATTCAACATTATTATCCGGAAGTAAAATATGTTTCAGGAAATTACCGAGAGATATTTCTTCGTTTTTTTATTTATTAGTTATGTGTGCATACACTTTAAATAGGTGTATTTGAAATCTTTAATTTTCACAATGTAATTTACTTGCCATTTGTCATTTGATAATTACGACACACTTCCTATTGAGGATCGTGACAATTCATGCGCTGCGTGGAAACTTCCATTTCCAAAATGAATGCGACGGTCGATGAAGAACGCAGACTTGAACAGGATGTAGCAAGAACCGCGCAGAGACCGCACGAGACGAGAGAACCGCACAGAATGCTGCTGCAACAATGATGAGGAGGGTTGGAGAGGCGCGAGGGGTTGAAGAGCGAGGTGCTAGGGGTTGGAGAGTGAGGAGCGAGGGGTTGGAGAGTGAGGTGAGAGGGTTGGAAAGCGAGGAGAGAGGAGTTGGAAAGCGAGGAGCGAGGAGTTGGAGAGCGAGGAGATGGGGGTTGGAGAGCGAGGAGCTAGGGGTTGGAGAGTGAGGCGCAAGGAGTTGGAGAGTGAGGGCCGATTGGAGCGGAGAGGGAGGGCCGATTGGAGCGGAGAGTGAGGGGCAATTGGAGCGGAGAGTGAGGGCCGATTGGAGCGGAGAGGAGTGTGAGGAGGTATTGGAGAGGAGTGTGAGGAGGTATTGGAGAGGAGTGTGAGGAGGTATTGGAGAGGAGTGTGAGGAGGTATTGGAGAGGAGTGTGAGGAGGTATTGGAGAGGAGTGTGAGGGCTGGGAGAGGAGTGTGAGGGCTTGGAGAGGAGTGTGAGGGGTTGGAGAGGAGTGTGAGGGGTTGGAGAGGAGTGTGAGGGGTTGGAGAGGAGTGTGAGGGGTTGGAGAGGAGTGTGAGGGGTTGGTGAGGAGTGTGAGGGGCTGTCGAGGCGTGTGAGGGGTCGTAGAGGAGTGTGAGGGGTTGTAGAGGAGTGTGAGGGGTTGGAGAGGAGTGTGAGGGATTGGAAAGGAGAGGAGTGTGAGGGATTGGAGAGGAGAGGTGTGTGAGGAGGGATTGGAGAGGAGTGTGAGGAGGTATTGGAGAAGAGCGTGAGGAGGTATTGGAGAGGAGTGTGAGGAGGTATTGGAGAGGAGTGTGAGGAGGTATTGGAGAGGAGTGTGAGGAGGTATTGGAGAGGAGTGTGAGGAGGTATTGGAGAGGAGTGTGAGGAGGTACTGGAGAGGAGTGTGAGGAGGTACTGGAGAGGACTGTGAGGAGGAGTGGGATTGGAGATGCATGAGGGTGGAGAGAGGAGAGTGTCAGGTGGAGAGGAGTGAGGGGTCACATATTATGTGAAATAAATAAATTGTGTTCATTACACCATTTCTGGATCTGATGAATTGCCAGTAACCATTTTGTTAAAATGAATGTGCAGCATCTAACTCAATATGTCGAAATGTCACACACGTCCATGCCTGTGGGATTCCCACGGGTGACCCCACTAGTATATATATATATATATGTATATGTATCTATATATATAAAACACAGGTTGTGTGTGTGTGTGTGTGTGTGTGTGTGGTGTGTGTGTGTGTGATGTTACCGATAGACTCCTAAACGGAGAGGCTCACGTACTTGATATTTGGCACAAACATGGCCATTGAGCCTGGGAAGAACATGGCTGACCTAAAAATGTATTTCATAATATTTTTTTTACCTCAGCGCATTTCAGCGAGGAATATTATGACCGGAATGGCAGAGCAGCGCACTGATTCGCTCAGAGCGATCACGTGATGTTCCTTGCCGCGCGATTGCGTTTTTTCACATTTGAGCGAGGAACATTGCCATTCACCCCACATAGGTTTTTTTTTCTTTCATCTTTAGATCCATATTTTTTTTCAGCGAGGAATATTATACACGGAATCTGAATCGGTGGCAGAGCAGCACGCTGATTCGACGATTCGCGCGCCCTCCCCCCTCCCCTCCCCTACCCCCTCCCTGCCCCCTCCCCCCTCCCCTCCCCCTCCCCTCCCCCTCCCCTCCTCCCCCTCCCCTCCCCCTCCTCCCGTCCCTTCCACTCCTCCCCGTCCCTTCCACTCCCCCTCCCCCTCCCCCTACCCCTCCCCCTCCACCTCCCCCCTCCCACCCCTCTCCTCTCCCATCCCTCCCCCTCACCCCTCTCCTCCCCCCTCCCCTCTCCTCCCCCCCTCCCCCTCCCCCTCCCCTCCCTCACGTTTATACATGGAATGCCGAGTACTTCCCCCACCCTCTTCTCCCCTCCCCCCTCTCCTCCCCTCCCCCCTCTCCTCCCCTCCCCCCTGTTCCCCTCCCTCCCATTCCCCTCCCCTCCTCTTCCCCCTCCCTTCCCCTCCCCCGCCCGGCAATGCCGATTACTTCCCGCCCCTCTCCTCCCCTCCCCCCCGTTTCCCTCCCCTCCTCTTCCCCCTCTCCTCCCCCCCGTTCCCCCCCTCCCCCCGTTCCCCTCCCCTCCTCTTCCCCCTCCCCCTCCCTCCTCCCTCCTCCCTCCCCCTCCCCCCTCCCACTCCCCCCCTCCCCTCCCCTCCCCCCCTCTCCCCCTCCCCCCTTCTCCTCCCCTCCCCTCCCCCCTCCCACTCCCCCCCTCCCCTCCCCCTCCCCCTACCACTCTCCCCTCCCCCTCCTCCCTCCCCCTCCCCCTCCTCCCTCCCCCTCCCCTCCCCTTCCCCCTCCTCCCTCCCCCTCCCCTCCCCTTCCCCCTCCCCTCCCCTTCCCCCTCCCCTCCCCCTCCTCCCCTCCCCCTCCCCCTCCCCCCTCTTCTCCCCCCCCCCCTCTTCTTCCCCTCCCCCGCCCGGCAATGCCGGGTACTTCTGCTAGTATATGTACAGACTTGGCATTTAATATGGAATTTTTTTTTGTGGGGGTGAACTTACTTTTCAAGATGACTTAGCACCAAAAGTTCATTGGAATTATGTTGAAATTATTCTAGATTTTGTTAATGTGACCTTTAAAAGAAACAAAAACCACATTTGACATTTCGAAGCAAATAAATTGATCCTTGAAAGTGATGTAAACTGATATCGAACTCAATTCACGGACAGTACTGTGTTAAACTTCTGTACGTTTTACAGAAGTATCTCTTTATTTTGCACATTATCCAAAAAAAAAATTTTCATCAAAAACAAAAGCTAAATTATGACTGGGATTACGGACAGTAAAATTACAGTTCAGTACTTCGTGTAACCCCAACGAGCATTCAGGAGAGCATGTACACGTTGAGGCATGCTGTTCACGAGATTTGCCAAGGTTTGGACAGGAATCGCTTGCCATGCAGTGACAATAGTCCTCCTGCAATTCATGCACAGAGGTCAGCTGCTGGTCCAAGTTGTCGATTTGACGCGTTAATTCTGCCCACAAGTTCTCTATCGGATTCATATCCGGGGACATGGCAGGCCACTCCATATGCTCTACACCACGGTCAGCAAGAAAGTGTTGGATCATGCGAGCATGATGAGGCCATGCATTGTCATCTTGGAAGACAAAGTTTCCTCGAAAGGCTGCACGAGCAAATGGAAGCAATGTTTCTTCTAGAATGACCCTGTACTTGAACTGGTTCAGGTTTCCATTCAGAACAACCAGGTCAGTTTTTCCCCCTGCATGAAAAGCAGCCCAAACGGTCACCCCACCACCTCCAGCTTGGACTCTTGGCACTATACAATCTTCGTTGTGGGCTTCATGCACTTGTCTGCGCACTCGGACGCGGCCATCTTGACGATAGACCAGAAATCTAGACTCGTCACTGAAGGTCACGTGATTCCAGTGTCCTGGCTGCCATTGACGGTGCTCTCTGGCCCACAGCAATCGGCGCTGGCTGAGTTGTCTGGTCAGGCCTGGCTTTCTCAGGGGACGCCTGGCACGATAGCCTGCCTTGAACCAGTCGTTGGCTGACTAGCCTTCTGGATACAGGCACATTTGTCAGTTGCTGCCACTCAGCCCTAAGCCGATTAGCTGACTTGGTACGGCCATTGCAGACTAACCGGTGCAGCTGGCGGTCATCTCTCCTTGTGGTTCTGCGTGGACATCCTGGCCTCGGTATTGGAGTAGGGACACCCCTCTGAGCATTTCGTTTCAGGATCTTTGACACCTGACCTTGAGTGATGCCAAACTGCCGAGCAATAGCACGCTGTTTCATGCCAGAATTTCGTAAAGCCACCACTCCATGACAAACAGCATTGTCAAGTTGACGGACCATCTCCAGAGGAAGCGGCAATAACTTTTGTAGACGTGCAGCAGTTGTTTTCCACTAATACAGAACGCAACAACCCTTATATACCCGATTGTGAAGCCAATCGTCAAATGTACCTGTCCTTACATTTTGTCACGCCACCTGTGATATAATCCTGTTATTGACTTCTTGCTGCAAAAGACAATCAGTGACATGGTTCTTTCAACAAAGACATCACCGAAGGGTAAAATAAACTCACGAGATTGATATACTGAGTGAAGAAAGTAAACCCAAGTCAAGAAAAAAAAAATTCCATATTAAATGCCAAGTCTGTATATAGATGTGGAATGTAGAGTGGCCAGATGGAAGCCTCTCCTCAGTGAAAGACACATGAAAGCCCGCTTAGCGTTTGGCAAAAAAAAAAAACCTAAAGGACTCTCAGACTGTGAGAAACAAGATTCTGTGGTCTGATGAAACCAAGATTGAACTGTTTGGCTTCCGTCTGGCCACTCTGCCATAAAGCTCAGATCGGTGAGTTTTGTGTTGCAGTGATGGTTGTCCTTCTGGAAGTTTCTCCCATCTCCACCCAGGATCTCTGCAGCTCAGCCAGAGTGACCATCGGGTTCTTGGTCACCTCTATTACCAAGGCCCTTCTCCCCCGATTGCTCAGTTTGGCCGGGCGGCCAGCTTTAGGAAGAGTCCTGGTTGTTCCAAACTTCTTCCATTTCAGAATTATGGAGGCCTCTGTGCTCTTGGGAACCTTCAATGCAGCTGAGATTTTTTTTGGAGGCTTCCCCAGATCTGTGCCTCGACACAATCCTGTCTCTGAGCTCTGCAGGCAGTTCCTTCGACCTCATGGCTTGGTTTTTGCTCTGATATGCATTGTCAGCTGTGAGACCTTATATAGACAGGTGTATTGCCTTTCCAAATCATGTCCAATCAATTGCATTTACCACAGGTGGACTCCAATCAAGGTGTAGAAACATCTCAAAGATGATCAAGAGAAATGGGAGGCAGCTGAGCTAAATTTCAAGTGTCATAGCAAAGGGTATGAATACTTATGTCAATGTGATATTTAATTTTTTTATTTTTAATACATTTTCAAAACTTTCTAAAATCCTGTTTTCTCTTTGTCATTATGGAGTATTGAGTGTAGATTGATGAGGGAAAAAATGAATTTAAAACGATTTCTGCATAAGGCTGAGACTAACAAAATGTGAAAAAGTGAAGGGGGTCTGAATACTTTCTGAATGCATGACATATTGTTGCGGATCTCCAATGTCAGCCTCCCCCTTATCAAGGGGGGATTAATTCCCCTTGTCCTTTTACTGGCCGACGCGATCCCGGGGCTATCACGTTCCTTCACGGTCGGTGTTAGTACGGTTGTAGGTAGAGTAGG